>NC_052059.1:69498132-69803965 GCF_903992535.2 Arvicola amphibius
TTATACCTTTGTCTGTTGCGGTGTTGATGAAGTTCTTCTCCCAATCAGTAGGTTGCCTTTTTGTCTTAATGAAAAGCTTACAGAAGCTTCTCAGTTTTAGGAGGTCCCATTTATTCAATGTTGCCCTTATTGTCTGTGCTTCAGGGGTTATATGTAGGAAGTGGTCTCCTGTGCCAATATGTTGTAGACTATTTCCCACTTTCTCTTCTATCAGGTTCAGTGTGTTCAGATTGATATTGAGATCTTTAATCCATTTGGACTTGAGTTTTGTGCATGGTGATAGATACGGATCAACTTTCATTCTTCTACAGGTTGACAACCAGTTATGCCAGCACCATTTGTTGAAGATGCTTTCTTTCTTCCATTGTATACTTTTATCTCCTTTGTCAAAAATCGGGTGTTCATAGGTTTGTGGGTTAATATCCGGGTCTTTTTTTTTTTTTGATTCTATTGGTTGACATCTCTGTTTTTATGCCAGTACCAAGTTGTTTTCATTACTGTAGCTCTGTAATAGAGTTTGAAGTCAGGGATGGTTATGCCTCCAGAAGTTCCTTTATTGTATAAGATTGTTTTGGCTATCCTGGGTTTTTTGTTTTCCAAATAAAGTTGATTATTGTTCTCTCAAGATCTTTAAGAATTTTGTTGGGATTTTAATGGGGATTGCATTGAACTTACAGATTGCCTTTGGTAGAACTGCCATTTTTACTATGTTGATCCTACCCATCCAAGAGCATGGGAGGTCCTTCCATTTTCTGGTGTCCTCTTCATTTTCATTCTTCAATGCCATAAAGTTCTTGTCAATTAGATCTTTCAGTTCCTTGTTTAGAGTTACCCCAAAATACTTTATGCTATTTGTGGCTATCGTAAAACATGAAGTTTCTCTGAATTCCCTCTCTGCTTCTCCATCCTTTGTGTATAGGAGGGCTACTGATTTTTTTTTTGAGTTTATCTTGTAACCTGTCACTTCACTGAAGGTATTTATCAGCTATAGGAGTTCTTGGTAGAGCTTTGGAGGTCACTAATGTACACTATCATATCATCTACAAATAATGAAAGTTTGACTTCTTCCTTTCTGATTCAAATCTCCTTGATCTCCTGATGTTGTCTTTTTGCTATTGCTAGAACTTCAAGAACTATGTTGAAGAGATATGGTGAGCATGGACATCCTTGTCTTGTTCCTGAATTTAGTGGGATGGCTTTGAGTTTCTCTCCATTTGATTTGATATTAGCTGTTCGCTTGCTATATATTGCTTTTATTATATTTAGGTATGATCCTTGTATCCCTAACCTCTCCAAACTTTTATCATAAAGGGGTGTTGAATTTTGTCAAATGCTTTTTCCACATCTAATGAAATGATCATATGTTTTTTTCTTTATTTATATGATGGATTACATTGATAGATTTTCATATGTTGAACCAGCCCTGCATCTCTGGGAGGAAGCCTAATTGAGTGTAATGGGTAATTTTTTAAATGTGTTCTTGGATTCGGTTTGCCAGAATTTTATTGAGAATTTTTGCATCATTGTTCATGAGTGAGATTGTTCTGTAATTCTCTTTCTCAGTTGGGTCTTTGTGTGGTTTTGGAATCAGGGTGATTGTAGCTTCATAAAAAGAGTTTGGCAATGACTCCTCTGTTTCTGTCATGTGAAACACATTAAGGAGAATAGGTATCAGCTTTTCTTGAAATTTCTGATAAAATTCTGCATTAAAACCATCAGGTCCTGGGCTTTTTTTTGGCTGGGTGGTTTTTTTTATGACAGCTTCTGTTTCCTCATGACTTATAGGTCTATTTAAATTGTTCATCTGGTCTTGATTTAATTTTGGTAAATGGTACTTATCTAAAAACAAGTACATTTCTTTTACATTTTCCATCTTTGTGGCATATAAGATTTGTAGTAAGACCTAATTATTCTCTGGATTTCCTCAGTGGCTGTTGTTATGTCTCCCTTTTCATTTCTGATCTTGTTAATTTGCATGGTCTCTCTCTGCCTTTTGATTAGTTTGGATAAAGGTTTGTCAATCTTGTTGACTTTCTCAAAGAACCAGCTCTTTGTTTCATTGATTCTTAGGATTGTTTTCTGTGTTTCTATTTTGTTGATTTCAGCCCATAATTTGATTATTTCCAATTTTCTACTCATTCTGGGTGAGTCTGCTTCTTTTTTATAGAACTTTCAGCTGTGCTGCTAAGTGTCTAATGTGAGCTTTCTCCATTTTCTTAATGTGGGCACTTAGAGCTATGAACTTTCCTTTTAGCACTGCTTTCATAGTGTTTCATAAGTTTGGGTATGTTGTGTCTTTATTTTCACTGAATTCAAGGAAGACTTTAATTTCTTTCTTTATTTCTTCTCTGACCCAGGGGTTGTTCACTAGTTGACTGTTCAGCTTCTAAGAGTTTGTAGGCTTTATGGGGATAGAATTATTATTAAATTCTGGTGATCTGATAAGACACAGGTGGTTACTAAATTTTTTTTTGTATCTGTGGAAGTTTGCTTTGTTACCGAGTATGTGATCAATTTTTGAGAGGGTTCCATGAGCTGCAGAGAAGAAGGTATATTCTTTCCTATTTGGGTGGAATATTCTATAGATGTCAGTTAAGTCCATTTGATTCATTACCTCCATTAATTCCCTTATTTCTCTTTTAGGTTTCTGTCTGATTGACCTTTACATTGGAGAGAGAGGAGTGTTGAAGTCTCCTACTATTAATGTCTGTGGTTTGATGGCTGCCTTGAGTTCTAGTAATGTTTCTTTTACATATGTGGGTACTTTTATAATAAGGGCATAGATATTCAGGATTGAGACTTCACCGTGATGGAATTTTCTATTATGAGTATAAAATGTCACTTTTAATATCTTCTCATTTATTTTAGTTTGAAGTCAACTTTGTTAGAAATTAGTATGGCCACACCCACTTATTTCTGAGGTCCTTTTGCTTGATAAACCTTTTCCCAACCCTTTACTCTGAGTAGATGTTTGTCTTTTTGGTTAAAGTATGTTTCTTGTAAACAGCAGAATGTTGGATCCTGTTTTCATATCCAATCTCTTAGCCTGTGCCTTTTTAGAGGTGAATTGAGTCCATTGATATTAAGTGATATTAATGACCAGTGGTTGTTAACTCTGGTCATTTTTTTTTGTTAGTAGAGTTTGTTTGTTTCCCTTCTTTGAGTTGTGCTGGTGAAGGGTTGCTAGATGTCTGAGGTATTGTGGACATTGTTGGATTTCTTGGTTTGTGATTTTGCTTCTATTACTTTCTGTAAGGCTGGATTTGTGGCTACATATTGTTTTTCTCCTGGAATATTTTGTTTTCTCCATTTATAGTGAACGAAAGCTTGGCTGGGTATAATATTCTGGGCTTGCAACCATGGTCTCTTAGTTTCTGCAGTACCTCTATCCAGGACCTTCTGGCTTCATGGTGTCCATAGAGAAGTCAGGTGTAAGTCTTATAGGTTTACCTTTATAAGTTACTTGACCTTTTTCTTTGCAGCTCTTAATATTCTTTCTTTATTCTGTATGTTTTGTGTTAATTATTTTATGGCAAGGGGATTTTTTTTTGATCCAGTGTATTTGGTGTACTGTATGCTTGTTGAACCTTCATAGGAATATCTTGCTTTAGGTTTGGGAAGTTTTCTTCTATAATTTTATTGAATATATTTTGTGGTCCTTTGAGCTGTAATTCTTCTCCTTCTTCTATGCCTATTATTCTTAAGTATGGTCTTTTTATTGTGTCCAACATTTTCTGTATATTTTGTGATAAAAATTTGTTGGATTTGCTGTTTTCTTTGATCAGTGCATTTATTTTCTCTATAGTGTCTTCAGAATCTGCGATTCTTTCTTTTATCTCTTATATTCTGTTGGTTATGTTTGTTACTGTAGTCTCTATTCATTTACGTAGATTTTCCAAATCCATCCAGCCCTCGGTTTGTGTTTTCTTCCTTGCCTCCATTTCAGTTTTCAAGTCTTGAACTGTTTCCATTATCTATTTGATTGTTTTTTCTTGTTTTTTTTTTTTTTTAGGATATCATTTATGGATTTACTCATTTCTTCAAACCTTTTGTTATTCTTCTCATCCATTTATTTAAGGGAGATTTTTCACCTCCTGTTTAAGGGATTCTATCGCTTTCATAAAGTCATTTTTATCTACTTCTTCTTGATTAAGGTATTCAAGTCCTCCTGTTGTAAGTTAGATGGGTTCCGGTGTTTTCATGTTTTTTTTCCATATTGTTGGACGGATTCTTGCATTGGCACCTGCCCTTCTCTTCCCCCGAATTCTCCCCTATGGATCTTCTGGTATTAAGATCTGGTGTCCTTGCTGGTCAGGGACCTCGTAGACATTGGATGGTTACTCCCACAAGCTTTATGTTACCCTTGCCCTAGCACACTTTGTAAGCAGAATAGCATTGTAGATCAAAAGTTTTGTAGGCCTACCTTGCTGCAGGCAGGCTATTGAAACAAAGGAACTCCTGCTGATTGTGCTCACCACTCTGTCCTAGCACCCAAAAGGGATGCGGGTTGATCTTATGACCCCAAAGAAGGGAGGAAGAAGGAAGGGGTTTTCTGGGTTCAAGTTGGGATGGGATAGGAAGAATGTGGCAGTAGCCGGGGAGAGTAGCCCCTGCAGGATTGCCAGGGAGTATAGGGGGTTGAGGAATGTCTGTGCTCCGTCTCCCGGGCTACTGCTGCAGTTCAGGAACTCACTCACCCCTCTGATGGATCTTCTGGTACATGATCAGAGACCCTAGGTGGCCAGGAACCTTGCAGACAAAAGGCCTAAGGTGCTTCAGGAAGAAGAAGTCGAAATGGCCAAAAGACACTTAAGATCATGCTCAACTTCTTTAGCAATCAGGGAAATGCAAATCAAAACAACTTTGAGATACCATCTTACACCTGTTAGAATGGCTAAAATCAAAAACACAAATGACAGTCTTTGCTGGAGAGGATGTGGAGTAAGGGGTACACTCATCCATTGCTGGTGGGAATACAAACTTGTACAAACACATTGGAAAGCAGTGTGGTGGTTTCTCAGGTAATCGTGGATCAACCTACCCCAAGACCCAAGACCCAGCAATACCACTCTTGGGAATATACCCAAGAGATGCCATATCATATTACAAAAGCATTTGTTCAACTATGTTCATAGCAGCATTATTTGTAATAGCTTTTGTAATTAAACTTGCTTACTCTGTTCAATGATTAGGACAATTGCAAAACATATATGTTAAAGTTAGAACCTGTCTAGAGATAGACAGAACCCATGACAGACTAAAGTACAGTACCACCAATATCCAATTTGACAAACTAATGATTTTTTGGGTGTTATGGACAGGAGAGTATGAGGGTTTACTTACATAAGGAGAATCACTCAAAAAATCATGAAAGTTCACCTCATCACTTGTGCGAGCTCACAAAAGACAGAAACCTGGAGCATACTGCAGTGTTCAGGCAGTTGGAGAGTATAGCTTCCAAGGGCCTCATTTCATCTAACTTCTTTGAAGCTGGTTTCTACTTCTTTGAGGCTGGTTTCTACTTCTTTGAGGCTGGTTTCTACTTCTTCTGGTCTGCTCTCAATCTTATTTGCACCTTGGCTTGTTTACTCTGGGAGGGAGGGGGTTAGTAAATCTGGTTGCTTTTAAAAACTTCCCGGAAGTATTTTGAGTTGTTTATCTTCTTGCTTAAAGTGTTTCCTGGCATGATGGAATGTTTCAGTCTTGGAGAAAACTATTCCACTACTGTAGTGTTGAGGTGCGGGCTGCATCCCACCGCCCAGCTCTTGGCCGCCTGGCTAGCTTATGCCCCAAAATAATAACACAAATAGTATTCATTTAAACACTGCCTGGCCCATTAGTTCCAGCCTCTTACTCATATCTTGATTAACCCATATCTAATAATTTGTGTAGTATCATGAAGTGGTGCCTTACTGCGAAGATTCTAGCGTACATCATTTCCCCTTTTTTTATTTAAACAAAAAAGAAAGGCTTTCACTTTAACATAGTAAAATTACATATAACAAAACAGTTATCAAGTAAGAATTACAGTTACAATATTTATATCTATTTCATCTTTTATCACAACAAAGGAAAACAACTATAACTATCTATCTATTCTTCAACTCTATCAAAGACTCCAGAAGGATATAATATTACCTAAGTAATGAGAAGTAAGCAACTTACAAAACTCTAGAAATCACAGAGACATCTCACTGCCTGGATAGTCACCCAAAGTTCCTCTGTACCATTGGGGCATCCATCTTCAGCCTACAGGTCCATAGTTTCCAGCAGACATTTCCATGAAGCAGGAAATTTCAAAGGCAGTTCAGTCAGTATTTGCTGTGTCCTGCAGAATGTCTCACAGACTCATGAATCAGGAACCCCAAAAGATCATCTCACCTTTATGCAAGTTCAGCAGTCCTCTTTGTGCAGGTTCTTTGTGTCCAGTTTATGCCAACAGTAGTCCAGGCAAGAGCAGTTTCTTGCCCAAATGGCTATCAAACTCCATAAGGAGCCTCTTCGATGCTGATGCCCATCTTCCTCTTGAAGTAGCTGGTGCTGCCAGGAGCAGATGTGTCTCATTGTCATGAAAAGCCCTAAGTTATTAAAACATTTAAAATGTGATATTCTGTAGTCTTTGAAAGATATGAAGAATGCCTATTTAACTTAAATATATCTCTATATCTCTAGAAAATCTAACATGACTACAAGGTTTACTATTATCGATGATTATCCATTAGCAACCTATATTTCCTAATTATACATTACATTTTTAAATGAACTACACAATCACAATACCTTACTCATTATTAGAAATACATATACATATAACAAAATTGACCTTGAATTTAAGTCACTAAAGCAATATCCATATCACTGTAAATTATTCATATCTATATCATATCCCCGTTTAAATGTAAAAGAACATTTATAAACAATATTTGGGAATATGGACGTAGTTATTTCTCTCCAAACTGCTTCCTGCTGAATGGCGACGCTGTTATTTAGGTCCTTCATGTTATATAACCTGTGTGTTAGGTACATCTCAGTTGGCAGTTGAGCAAAGAAAATTTTTTTGAGGGTGTTCACAGCAACTTTTCAGGAGGGCATGGTCTATCATACCATATTGGGATAGAAGCAATTCACACGGTCTCATTTGTGTAAAAACAAAAGAAGAATCTCTTTTCCAAAGTATCATATCCTTAGATCCAAATTCTGAAGTCAAGTTATTTTCAAAATGTCTATCTTGGATTAGTTCAGCAGCATTTATAAACAAATATCTTTTAGCAGCTTTTGTTCCTTCCTCAGCTTTCAAACAATTCAAAAAGAGCATAATAGCATACAGTATCAAGATTTTCTGTGTATTTTCCATCTTTATGCAGCTTTATTTTAACCTCTATTTCTTTTATTTTTACTTTTATTTTTTGAGACAGGTTCTCTGTATATCTTTGTCCTGGAATAACTCTGTACACCAGGCTGTCCTTGAACTCACAGAGATCCACTGTCTCTGCTTCCCAAGTGCTGGGATTAAAGGTGTGTGTTACAACACCTTGAAGTCACAGTGGTCAATCTACCTCTGCCTCCCAATTGTTGGGATTAAAGGTGTGTACCACCACACCAAACTACTTCCTTTTTTTTCTTTTTTACTTTTAAGAATTTTAACCTTTAGCCTGCATATATTTTTAACACATAGTAAACCATTTAGACATTTTCTTTGACTTTGAATCTTTCTTTTACTGTATATCTCTCTCTTTTTCTGACCACATGAGCCTTTAATTTACCAAACAATATCGGTAGGACTAAAGCCATGGCTTTGACAGCTAGATCCAGCCCATTCCTTAGCTTTCTGCAATTCCAGCATTGTGGCTGAGATACTGGCCAGAGCCATGTTTATCACCACAACTCTGTGGCGGTTCAAGGTCCCTGCCAGCAAGCAAGCTGCAACAGTTTTAAACAACAATCAAAAGCTCCATAGTCAGGATCACCTGCTTGAAACAGTCAGAGTTTGTCACGGCAGGATAGCCCAGAAAACCAGCATTTTAAAACGGCGCAGTTTTTTCCTGCTATGGCTGAAAACTGAAAAACACATGTTCAGCTTTTCATCAACACCGTTTAAGTGTTTTGTGGCAGGACCTCTTAAAAGAGCTGCAGAGTTTTGTAGCTAAAGCTGAGTCAGGAAGCCTCTCTTAGATGAGAGTGTTTGCTTGCCTCTAGCAAGCAGAGCCAGACCCGAGAAAATGCTGTGACCAAGAAAACATCCTTTACTCTATTCTTTCCCAAGCTTTCTCAAGCTTTCTGTGGATTCAGTTATCCATGTTGGGTGCCATTCTATAGTGATGAGCAGTGGGCCGCATCCCGCCGCCTGGCTCTTGGCCGCCTGGTGACTTACTGGGAAGATTCTAGCGTACATCCATCTTGGGCCAGAACTTCATTGCATCTGACTCACTTCCCTTCTTCCCAGCATTCTATTCTGTCTACTCCACCCACCTATGTTCTAACCTATCAGGCCAAGCAGTTTTCTTTATTAATTATCCAATGAAATCAACAGATAGATAGAAACACTCCTACATCACACTACAAGAAGTGGTGTAAATTTTGGAGTTGTTGAGTGAAGGATTTTAGATATAATATATATTGTATGATATCCAAAGGGAAAGGAGAAATGAAATTATATTATAATTTCAAAATTGAAAATTTAAAAAGAATCTTATAAACTAAAACCAAAAATATTGCTAATCAAAAGATCAAGTACTCTTAGTTCTGGGGATGGAGGGATTTTTTTCAAAAGCCTTTTTTTGCATCTACTGGGAGGCTCATGTGGTTTGTTAGAGTCAGTTTATGTGGTGAATTATATTTATTTATTCATTCAGTTATTATGTTTATAATTAAATTTATTCCATCTCTGTAATGGGATAGCCCACATCTTTGTGGATAATCATTGTTATTTGTTCTTAAATACTGTGTACAAGTATGTTATTGAGAATTTATATGTTCTTGCTCATCAGAAAATTGAAGTATAATATTCATCTTTGTTGGGTCTTCAGATAATTTTGGTATCAGTGTGATACTAGCTTCATAAAAGGAGTTCAAAATATTCTTTTATGTTTTGTGGAATTATTTGAGGAGTATTGGTTTTATTCCTTCTTTTCATGTCTGGAATGATTCTTCATTGTATTCATGTATTCATGTTTTTGTTTGTATATTTATATTTTAGCTAGGAGATTTTAAATTATTGCTTCTATCTCATTGAATAATACAGCTCCATTTAATTTATGTATTTCATTTGGGCTTATATTTGGTAGGCTATATCCATCTAGAAATTTATCCTTTTCTTTAGATTTTCTAGTTTGATGAAATATTGATTTTTAAAATAAGTCCTATGTGAAGCTGCAAAACAATCCCACACCAGTTAAGAATTATAGATAATAAAAAAGGTTATTTATTTGAGGGGGAAAATTTACAGATCACTGTCCCAAACAATAGTCTTCTCATTGCAAACAGGAAACAGAGAGTCTAGCAGCCAGAACAGGAGCCAAAAAGAAGAGAGAGAGCACACGGTTCCCGCTGCTTTTTAAACTATAAGAGACCACTCCCCAGTGTGCTGGTATCTTAAAGGCTATTGGCTGAAGGAGAAGAATGTGCTCCCTCAGCACTTATGGGTCTGGATTTCCTCTGTGTCTATTGGAGTGTTTTTACATAGATCTAATTTTATTAACTTGTATCAATTATTAACTTTGCTAATGCTTGGACAATCTTATTGTTTTCAAAGAATCAATTCTTCATTGCATTCATTTTTTTTTCGTTTTGGTTTTTCGAGACAGGGTTTCCCTGAAGTTTCTAGAGCCTGTCCTGGAACTAGCTTTTGTAGACCAGGCTGGCCTCGAACTCAGAGATCTGCCTGCCTCTGCCTTCCGAGTGCTGGGATTAAAGGCATGCGCCACCACCACCCGGCTCATTGCATTCATTTTTTGTATTTTTTGTTTCTATTTCATTAACTTCTGGTGTGGGAGGTCCTTCTGTCTATGTGTTGCTTTTATTGGTTAATGAATAAAGAAACTGCTTTGGACCTATAGCAGGGCAGAACTTAGCTAGGTGGGAAAACTAAGCTGAATGCTGGGAGAAGAAGGGCAGAGTCAGAGAGACACCATGTAGCCCTGCCAGAGACAGATGCCTGAACTTTAGCCAGTAAGCCACAGCCATGTGGCCATACATGAATTAATAAAAATGGGTTAAATTAATATGTAAGGGTTAGCCAAAAAGAAGATAAAGCTAATGGGCCAAGGAGTAATTTAATTAATACAGTTTCTGTGTGATTATTTCAGGTCTAAGCCAGGCAGTTGGGAACCAACAAGCTGCCTCCCTTCCTCCTACAAATTGGCACCAACGTGGTGGACTAAATCCACGTAAAACTTGAGAGAGCTTGAAAAGGAATTCTAGACACCAAAAAACAAAGTTTAGCTGCATTTTTTCCCTGAAGCAGTGACGCGCTGTAGTTCCCTTAAGAGAGGTTTTCCTGATTCAGCTGTAGGAAAAAAAGCTGCAGCCATTTTTAAATGCCTGCTTCTGGATCATGCTGCCAGCATGACCGCTGGCTCTTTTGGGAGACGAACATTTGGATGGAGTTTGTGAGCAACATGCTGTGGCTTGCTTGATGGCAAGGTAGACTGGCTGTGTGCCTGGAAGTAAGGTGGTGTGCACTGTGTGTGATTCTCAGAGGCAGCCAGTGGCTCTGCCATGCTGAACTGGTCAGGGCAAGCAGGAAATACTATATTACCCCTAGTAATGACACAGCTGAAATTTTTAAGAAGCACTTAGCATTTTAAGAAGTGCTTCTGGACAGTAAACAATTACAGATTCACAATAGGACAGATTCAGACATAAAAGAACTCTAAATGGGTCACAATGTTAGATAAATGTATGTAGTCTTGGGATAGAGAAGAAAAAGTGTATAGAGTGTTGGAAAAGAAGTAAATCATTTAAAAACATCTTTAAAGGGACAGAGTGCAGATAGTCATAATTAAAAGGAGTAAAGAAAAATAAGCCACTTAAAAATGGAAAATTCACAGAGCGTCTGGATTATATATATTATTGTATTATCTTTGAATTTTTTGACTGTGAAGGAGCTAAGTACAGAGAGACATTTCTTTGTATGGACTGCTAAGCTAAACCAGCACGTATATTATAAAGGTATCATGACTTCCAAATTTGGGTCTAAGGATACATTGCTTTAAAAAAGAGATTCTTCTCGTTTCCACAGAGAATGAGAACCTACCTGTGGATTGCTTCCAAACTGGTGTGGTTTGATGGAACAAGACCCCCGCAAAGGTCACTGTAAACACCCCAAAAATCACTATGCCCAAAACTCAGTAGGAAGCTGTATGGAGAAAATGATGCCCATATTCCTAAATATTGTCTATAAATGTTTCTTTACATTTGAAGGGGGATATGATATAGATATAAATAAATTGCATTGATATGGATCTTGGTTTGTTGATACAAATTTAAGGTCAATTGTATTATATGTATATTTCTGTTCTTGATTGACATATTGTAATTATACAGTTCATTTAAAAACATAATGTATAACTAAGAAATATAAGTTAATAGAAATCATCAAGCTTGTAGTCATGTTAGTTAGATTTTCTAGATGGACAGATATATATTTCAGATGGACAGGCATTTTTCATATCATTCAAAGACTACATAATATGGCATTTTAAAAGTTTAAGAACTTAGGACTTTTCATGACAATGAGACATATCTGCTCCTGGCAGCACCAATCTACTTCAAGAGGAATATGGGCGTTGAAGAGACTCCTTAAGGAGTTGGTTGACCATTTGACAAGAAACTGCTCTTGCCTAGACTGCTTGATAAACTGGACATGAAGGACCCACAGAGAAATGACTGCTGAACTTGCCTAAAAATGAGACGATCTTTTCGAGTTCCTGTTTCATGAAAGAGTCTGCCAGACATTCTCCAGGACACAGAAGAAAGTGACTGACACACTGCCAATATAGGCAAAACTGTCTTTGAAATTTCCTGCTTCATGGAAAATTCTACTGGATACTATGGGCCTGTTGGCTGAAGATGGATGTCCCAACATTACAGAAGAACTTTGGGTAACTGTCTAGGCAGTGAGATGTCTCTGTCACTTCTAGAGTTTTGGAAGTTGCTTATGATGCATTTCCTTTTAACCTAGGTAATATTATATCCTTCTGGATTCTATGATGGAGTTGAAAAATCGATAGAAAATAGATATAAATATTGTAACTATAGTTCTTGCTTGATACCTGTTTTTTTATATATAATTTTGCTATGTTAAAGTTAAAACCTTCTTTTTTGTTTAAACAGAAAAGGGGAAATGATATGGGAGGTCCTTCTGTCTATGTGTTGCTTTTATTGGTTAATGAGTAAAGAAACTACTTTGGACCTGTTGTAGGACAGAACTTAACTAGGCAGGAAAACTAAGCTGAATACTGGAAGAAGGCTGAGTCAGAGAGATGCTGTGTAGCCTTGCTGGAGACAGACAGTAAAACTTAACTAGTAAGCCACAGCCACGTGGCCATACACAAATTAATAAAAATGGGTTAAACTGATATGTACGAATTAGCCAATAAGAAACTAGAGCTAATGTGCCAAGCAGTGATTTAATTAATACAGTTTCTGTTTGATTATTTTGGGTCTAAGTTAGCTGTGCAGCCTGGAACAAACAAGTGGCCTCCCTTACTCCTACAAACTTCAATCTTGATCTTGAATACTTTTTTCTGTATACTTTCTTTGCAGGTCTTAGTTGCTATGTTTTTTCCAATGCTTTCAGGTATATCCCTAAAATATTAATGAGATATTTCTTGATCTTTTTGTTAAGTGTAGGCAATTAGAGCTATAAACTTTCTTGTTAGGAGTGCTTTTATTTAACCCCCTAGATGTTCATTTCTATTTAATTAAAAAAATTCTTTCTTGAGTTATTCTCTGTTCCAATTATAATTTAATAGTTTTTATTTAGTTTCTGTAAGTGTGTTTACTTTCTGTATTTGTTATTGCTATTTAGATCCAGCTTTATTCTACTCTAGTCTAATAAAATATATTATTTAAGTTTTTCTGTATTTGTTGAGTTTTTTTGTGTTCCAGTGTGTGACTGATGTAGGTGTATCTTCTATCTATCTGATGATTTCATTGGTTAATTAATAAAGAAACTGCTTGGCCTGATAGGTCAGAACATAAGTGGGTGGAGTAGACAGAACAGGATGCTGGGAGTGAGGCAGATGCCTCGGGCAGTTGCCATGCCTCTCCTCTCTGAGACAGACGCCATGGAGCCAGCTGCCAGGTCAGACATGCTGAATCTTTCCTGGTAAGCCACCACCTTGTGGTACTACACAGATTATTAGAAATGGGTTAGTCAAGATGTGAGAGTTAGCCAATAAGAGGCTAGAGCTAATGGGCCAGGCAGTGTTTAAAATAATACAATTTGTGTGTTGTTATTTCGGGTGTAATGCTAGCCATGAGGGAGCCGGTGGGATGAAAAGCAGGCCTGCTTGTCCCCACACTACATGTGACCAATTGGAGACAGCTGCATTACTGATAAGAATGTGTAAGGTGTAATGTGACCAACTGGAGATGGCTACATTACTGATAAGAATGTGTAAGTTATAATGCTTGGGTAAAATGTTCTGTAGTTTTGTTAGGTCTACTTGATTTATGACTTCATTTGAATTTGGAGTTCTTCTTAGCTTTCCCCCCCATATGACTTGTGTATTGGGGAGAGTATGACATTGAAATTTCCCACCATCATTATGGGGGTCAATTTGTAGTTTTAGATCCAAAAATGTCTCTTTTATAAAGCTGCTACTTCTTTGGAAAGTATCAATTATCTGTTCTTCTGGAATGATATTTTAGGAGTATTCACAGTCTTCTTATACTCTACCTGATTTCAAATGCTGTAATATCTAAACTTAGCCTCTATTCAAAATATTGCTGAGTAATTAGCAAAGACACCTGTTAACAGATGCATATGTAAAAAAAACACCTTCTTCTGGCTTTCACATGTGTGCTCACAGGCATCTAGACCTACTCCTATGTCTGCACAAAAGCAAGCAAACAAGACACCTTACTTACATATATACTCAAGAAAAAGTATATAGCCTGTGGCCAGGTTTACAAGTATAATAAGCAAAATATATATTACTTATATTATTCATGTAAGAGTATAATTTTTAACTTGCCTATTTTTATGTCTGTCAAAAGAATTAACCATTTGGTAAAATGTTGCCTTCCTTTTGGTCAATCAAAGTTGTTTAGTTTTGCTTTTTCTCAAAAGCTTAAGGGGAATATATGTGACCGTAGGTGTTTGTTAAATATGTGCTATTCCTTCTGAGATACTTATGAGTGACAGATAACTCTCAAATATCGAAGATCTGTCTTCCAATAATGAGTAAAAGTAGTGATTAATTCAGTTCAAGGATGTCATTGACATTAATGTTTGATGCTATACAAGGAATACAAGTAATACAACATGTTTACAAAATAATGAATGATATTTTTGTTTGTTAAAATCAAAGAAGAATGTAGCACACATTCTAATTAGTCTTAATAAATAATTAGGGGGTGAAAGTTGAAATATCAGAGAAGCAGTGTGGCCAGACACTAGAGAGACCTTTTACCTCTATCAATGCTCAGATAAAGGGGTAGATCTTGTCCTCAGACTGTCTTCTCAGACTGCATCCTCAGACTGCAAGGACAATTCTCCGACTGCACCAAACTCTTGTCTCCTCCCATTTTATATGCCTCCCTCTTCCCAGCCATATCACTCCTGTCTCTACCTCCCTCGAGCTGGGATTAAAGGTGTGGGGTCCACTGATGAATATCTTGCATATCACCATATCACCTTCATCTGGCAATGGATGGAGATAGAGACAGAGACCCACATTGGAGCACTGGACTGAGCTCCCAAGGTCCAAATGAGGAGCAGAAGGAGGGAGAACATGAACAAGGAAGTCAGGACCGTGAGTGGTGCACCCACCCACTGAGACCTTGGGGCTGATCTAATGGGAGCTCACCAAGGCCTGCTGGACTGGGTCTAAAAAAGCATGGGATAAACCCGGACTCTCTGAACATGGCTGACAAGGAGGGCTGACTGAGAAGCCAAGGACAATGGCACTGGGTTTTGATTCTACTGCATGTACTGGCTTTGTGGGAGCCTAGCCTGTTTGGATGCTCATCTTCCCAGACCTGGATGGAGTGGGGAGGACCTTGGACTTCCCATAGGGCAGGAAACCCTGACTGCTCCTTGGACTGGAGAGGGAGCGGTAGGGGGAATGGGGAGAGGGGAAGAAAAATGGGAGGAGGGGAGGAGGGAAAATTTGTAAAAATTATATAATTTAATAAAAAAAGAAAAAAAATGCTAGTCACAATTCAACGAATTGGCTTGGTACTGGTTAACCGTATGACTGCTCTCAAACATGCCACCCCATTCAAATTACTTCTGTGTCAAATGACACTTCAAGCCCTTTGGGTTCTAAAACTAGATTTTAAGTGCCACATAGGAAACACAAAAGTGCCTTATAAAACTTAAACTGTCATTGAACTGTGGGGTGGGTATGATATACCCACGAACCTTTTATATTTGTATGGACTAGATCTTCTCAAAGCCACCCATCACCAGCTACATGCTGGAGAGTCAGGCCCAGAGTCCTGTCTACCATGTATGGCTGTAATCTGCCCTGACATTTGGAAAGTTGATATCTCATTAAAGGAAATATTTGATCACAGATATCTGAGAATAATCACTATTTAAGTAATCTGACTTATTTGTTGTATGATATGTAGACTTCATGGAGAATTAGCTGACTTCAGTGTCCTCTGCAATATTTATATTTGGCTTACTTGGTTGAGAAGCTACTTTGAACATGGAATGTCTTTCATTGACAGTTGCAGGTGGAAGTTTTATCCCCTGACTAGAGCACTGTAAATAACACAGCATTTCTACATTTTCAGTAGATAGACTATTGTTTCTAATACAAATAAACACTGCCCCGTAACTTTGGAAAAAAAATAAAGGTGTGGGATTCCAAGTGCTGGAATCATCTTTATGTGAACTCTGTTTCTCTTTTAGACAGATTCAATTTCATATAGCCCAGGATGATTGGCTCTGAACTAGTAGAGATCCCTCTGCCTCTGTTTCTCAACTTCTGGGATTAGAGGTATATGCCACCACTGCCTGGCCTCTAGAGGTTTAGCTCTGAACCCAGATCCTCAGGCAAGCTTTACTTGTAAAAACACAAACAAAATAGCACCACAGAAGAATAATTTATTTAAAGTAAAAACATATTTCATTGTGACATAATGTGGAAGAAAGTGAAACCACAGAAAATCTGAGTTGCAACAGTAAATTTTCCAAGTCTGAAGAGAAAAATCTATTTTTTTTCTTAGATTATATTGCCTGCACTATTAGAATACAAATTTTCTTGTGCTAATTTTCTAGCTCTGTTCCCTAAAAATACAATAAAAGCCAGTGTCAAGCATTCAAGAAACACCACTTCCAGAAAAACGTGATTGTTAATTTTCTCTCTAGAAGCAGAAGACAGTCAGTGACTTAATGCCTGGTGATAAGCCACAGACTTATGTGTCCCTAGGAGCAACAATAATATATTTTCCTAAATGTGCTCTGGCACCTATGCTGATGGACTGTTATAGGAGTCCAATGGTACCTGACTTTCAGAGGAAGCTTCGAGCTGATGGGATGAGAAAGCACCTTCCTGCTGCCATGCTGTACGTCCTGCACTTATTTTAACATGAAAATCAATGGTAGGTTCTTTGGATCTTAGAACTAACTACAATTTTGTAGAAGAAAGAAAGTAAAATATGCCAAATATGTTTTTCATGCTGATTCTATGTCAATACTTTTAAGATATTATTATGAGACTAGACTTCTACTTACTCTCATCAAAGTGATGTATCTGGACAATGTTTGAACAGCATGCCAGAAGCAGTCCTGCAAAAATCCCCAAACTGCCTAAATACCAATCCTGGGCACACAGTGAGAGGAGAAATAAAAAAAGAAAAGGATTGAAGATGTTCTCCTGAACTACTGTGTGACTCTCAGACTTGTTTTGACTCAGGCCTTACTAGTGATTGAATGCTATTTGCTATATTTATGATGAGAAAATTTGCTTTTATTATGTGTGCTTGCTATACATATATACACAAGTAGGGGCAAATACAATTTAAGTGCAATGGATAAATATTGTGAAATAGAATTTTTGGAGGTTGCTTATATTTTATTCATTTTCTCTTTGTGTGGTAGAAAAGAGCCAAAATTACATTTCTCTTCATGGTATTAACTAAAATATACTTAATTTATTTTTAATTTCATTGTTCTTTTTATCTTCTGATTATTTAAAGTAACGTTTTTTATCTTATTTGATCTGGCCTTGCTAATCTTTTGTATGCCACTCACAATCAAGCAGATTAAAAAGTGTTTAATGTAAAAAAAGTGTTTAATGTTCCTTAATTTGAGAATTGTATATTATAGTGTTAAAATTACACTTTTATATTGACAATTATATACATACATACTTTTATATTGACAATTGTATATATACTTTATATTTACATACCAATAATAATCAAACAAAAAGAAAATATCAATTTGAGAGGATGCTGGTGACTTGGGAGGGATTTGAGGGAAGGGATCTGGAAGTGGCTGGGAGGAGAAATGGGAAGTGATAAATTGCTATTCTAACTAAAATGTAAAAATCATACCTTGAGGAAAGCAACTTATTAAAATTATCACTCACTAAAAATAATGACTCTTTCTTCTAGATAAATATGTATGTGACCATAGGTAAGCTGCCTGAGGTTTTACCAGACACTCAGGTGTACATCAAGATCTGTAAGGTTATGAAGGATGTGTTTCTTCTACAGTTTCCAAGTATTAGCTTGGTGCTAATACTTCAACTATCCCTTCAGAAATATTGCTGGTTTATAAACAGGCAGACTTTTCATTCAAGCAGAGACTGAGACATAGAAATTGGTTGGCAGATAAAGTTCCAAATTAATCAATTCAAAGTAAATTTAAAAAAAAAATTGGGCTGGTTTATGCCTCCGGCCTTAGAGTTTTGGAGCCCAGAGATTGCAGGTCAGCTTCCTACCAAGAACTGAGATGCAGGTACTCAAATAACAGCAGCCCAGGGAATCTCAGAGCTCATTAGTGTGATCAGTGATGTAATGACCATAAGACTCTCATACAGAGCCAGAGCCCTAGAGACAGGAATGCTAATTCACACAGCCTTCATTTAACTAGAGACTGGCTTATAAGGAGGTTATGACACAGTCTTTGTGACTGGGCTGGTCATCTGAAGATGACTGTGTTCTCCACCACGGGTGTGGTGAGTAGCAAGATATCACATTCTTTTCATCAAAGCACATCGTTCCCCATAAACAATGATGTAAGTCCATCAAAAGAATGTTTATGAAAACCACACTCACCAGCCTGGTCTCCTTTCTGGTTTTGATGTTTTTAACATGCTCTTTTTTGTTTTATTCTTTTAATCTATATGCTCTGGTATTTATCATTTTAATCTAAGAAAACAATTTTCAGGGTCCATGGTATCCAGAAGAGGGTGTTGGATCCCCTGAAGAGGGAGTGACAGATGGTTGTTAGCCACCATGTGGGTGCTGGGGAGTGAATGGTGTTCCTCTAGAAGAGAACTGCTGAGCCTTCTCTCCAGCCCTTAGATCTGTGTTTAGAAAGGTCAGAGACAAGCTGCCCAGCTCTTAGTAAGTACCTGGATCATATGAAGAGCTTCTTTTGTATTTTTTTCCTTTGTGCAGTGTGGTCCTTCCCCAAACATACATTTGCTACTAAAAGTTTACATTCTTTGATGTATGTAAATGTAAACACATTTTGCTGACTACTGAAAATTCCTCTTATTCCTGGGGTGTGCAGCATGAAGTGTAGGCTGACAGACTGGAATGGGATAGTGAATCTGAAATATTTATTTGCCCAATTCTGTAGAATTTAGGAAGGAAAATTTTGAAATCACATTGACTTTTAACTTAAACACAAATCATGGAAACCATAAATATTAATCAGAAAGCATGATGCTTTGATACATGTGTGCACTGTGGAATGAAGATCAGGGGAATTCTAACATTATAGAACATTTCTGGCATTATGAAGGAGACTGTCCATATTGTTTGTTGCATACCAGAACTTTCTTTTATCTAATTACAGCTAGGTACTCAGTAAGCAGATCAACCTTTCTCCAACATGCATAACATCTCCACTGACCTCTGACAATCAGCATTGTGTTTCAACTTTTATGAGCTCAGTCTTGTAGACTCCATATGTGGGTAAGACCAGGATCATTTTTCTTGCCTGGCTTACTTTACTTACGTAATTTTCACCAGTTCTCTCTATGTTGTTGCAAATGACAGAATTTCATCTTCTTTTAAACACTGTGCTGTTGTGTATATGTCTATCCGTCCATCAGTTGATGGGGTGGTAGAGTGTTCTCATTCTCTGTCTCTTATTAATGATGCTGCAGTTAACCTGGAAGATCAGAAATCTCCTCAGATCCTGATTTCATTTCTTTCTGATACATACCAGGAGAGGGGAGTTACAGGACCATATGATGGTGGAAGGTGATCTATTGGTAGGCATTCATTCATGTTAAAGGATTCTGTATCCTTCATAGAACATTCAGAGGCTCATCGCCTTTCTGTGATTAGAGATTTTTAGAAACATAGAAGCTGCAAGATATTAGAAAACAGACTAATTTTATTAGGTATTGAATGTAACCTGGGCATTGTTGGCATTACGTTTTATATTATCTGAAGGCAATGCATAATTTGGATCAGCAAAAAACAATCTATAGCAACCACTGTCTAGTCCATACTTTAACAATAACTCAAATAATCAAACACAAAAGATATTATTATATCTTTTTAACAATAAAAATTTGAAAGCATTCTTAGCCAAATATTATTACAGTAAAACTAGAAACTATCTAAATATGAATAGCATTGAAATTCTGTAAGATTAGAAATTACTTTAGAAAAGTAGATCATTAACTAAAACTTAAAATGGCATGTAGTCATGTAGGCTTCAATACATTTATACATTCTTATTTAATCTACCCTTATGGTTTAATTTTAATCTTACCTATTTTAATACAAGGTTATTTCTCTGTAGACCTATACTTTTGAAATAAAAAGCAATACATTAATTACAACTTCCTATAGGAAGCAAACCCCAGAAAATTCTTCAGTATAAAAAATATAAATTTCAGTTTTAATTTATTTTGTGTGTGAATGTGTGTCTATGCGGGGGATGGGTATATGTGGCACATGTACAGAGGTCAAATGACAATTTGCTGGAGTTAATTCTTTCCTTCCACCATGTGGGTCCTGGGATTGAATTCTACTTATTGGGCTTGGCAGCAACCATCTCATCCACCCATAAATTTGAATACATACATATATGTATTTTTATGTACATGTTTATATATTATATGCATATTTTATTTATTATATATGTTCTTTATAGATTTTTGAGTATTTACAATATTATGTTAGAAATTACTTCATAGTTATAATAAACACTTTTTCCTATTAACTAAACATTTAGACTCCCTTCTCAAAAAGCACACGAAAAAACAAAAACCATCAAGAGGGTATTTGTTCAAGAAAGGTTTCACTCTTGATACAGCAAACAAAGACCTGTGAATCCCACTAGAGCACAGCTCAAGAGTCTCTACACATGCAAGCAAATATTTCTCATTTTGTGTTTTTGCTTTGTTTTATTTTTAGTTTAAACTGTAGAGTTGGATGAACTTTTGACTTGTCTAGAGAGGAGAGAGCAGTCACAGTGGCAGAAAGCTATGTCAGCCCCAAATCCTCCTCACATATGCTTATTAATAATATAATATTTTGAAGAAAGATTTCTTGTTATTAAGAATTCTTTCTTTTAGAAATTCAGATACCTTTACACATATTCAGTATTAATTTTTTTGCATCTAGTATAAATGATTTTATTAAACACATTCTTTGAATTTCTCAAAAGAACCATAATACTGAGTGGATTAGTGGGAATAAGAAAATACAAAACTTGGATCAGTGTGATCGTTAAGCAGGTAAAAATGACAGTTGCCATGCCTGGATTGCATCATGGCCCATGTGGTAGAGAGACCAGACTTCCAAAAGTTACCCTTTGACCCTCACATGTATTTCACAGTGTACATGTATCCACACACGTTCATGTACACACCCATACAAAATAAATAAGTAAAATGTAATACTTTTTTTTGAGACAGGGTTTCTCTGCAGCTTTTTTAGAGCCTGGCCTGGAACTAGCTCTTGTAGACCAGGCTGGCCTCGAACTCACAGAGATCCGCCTGCCTCTGCCTCCCGAGTGAATGTAATACTTTTTTAAAATATGAAAACCTATATATCACAAAAAGAAAGTACTAATCTTGTCTTATTTTGTATTTTCCCAGAGCTGATTTTAGACTGAACATTGTCTCCTCCAGTTATAGAGTTTCTGCTTCCCTATCTATGGAGTAATTCTGTTGGGGGGGGGGGTAAGGAGGGTGAGAGGTGGGGGAGAATGTCTGCGTCTTTGTAGAGCAAAGCAGTTCCTTATTCAAGAAGCATTCTCTTCTCAGCTTAGTGTGATTGACATCTGTTGCACAGTGTACATATAGATGAGCAAGAAGTTCTTTCTCATAATTTTTCAATTTGCTTAATTTAATTAGCTTAATCCAGTTTAATTTTTCTTACACTAGGTCGTTCAATATTCTTGGCTTGAAGAAAAATGAAAACAGCTCTGAGGTGTCACAATTTGTTCTTCTGGGTCTGTCATCTTCCTGGGAGCTGCAGTTATTTCTCTTCTTCGCATTCTTATTGATTTTTGCTGTTATTATTCTGGGAAACCTTTTGATAGTGATGGTGGTACAGGCTGATGCTCATCTGTTCCAGTCTCCCATGTACTACTTCCTAAGTCACCTGTCTTTCATTGACCTATGTCTGAGTTGTGTTGCTGTACCAAAAATGCTAGGAGATTTCCTACAGAAGGAGAAGACAATATCCTTCTCGGGATGCCTGGCCCAGATCTTCTTCCTTCACTTTCTTGGAGCCAGCGAGATGTTTCTGCTGACTGTAATGGCCTATGATAGATATGTTGCCATATGCAACCCTCTGCACTACCTAGCGGTCATGAATAACCACCTGTGTCTTCAGTTGGTGTTTGCCTGCTGGTGTGGAGGTTTTATCCACTCTATCACACAGCTCATTATTGTCATCCAATTGCCTTTCTGTGGTCCAAAAGAACTGGACAACTTCTATTGTGATGTCCCTCAGGTCATCAAGCTGGCCTGCATGGACACTTTCTTGGTTGAGGTGCTGATGGTCTTTAACAGTGGCTTATTGTCTCTTATATGCTTCTTGGTCCTGCTCTTTTCCTATGCTCTCATCCTGCTCGCTCTGAGAACTCACCTCCACCGGGGCCAGAGCAAGGCACTGTCCACCTGTGCCTCTCACCTGACAGTGGTCAGCTTGATCTTTGTCCCCTGCGTATTCATCTACTTGAGGCCATTTTGCACCTTCTCTGTGGATAAAGTAGTCTCTGTGTTTTACACAGTGATCACACCTATGCTGAACCCTCTCATTTACACGCTGAGAAATGCAGATATGAAGCGAGCTCTAGAAAAGCTGAAAAGAAAGCAGGTGACATCCCACTGCCTCATTAAAGGATTAGAGGTATAAGGTGTCTTAAAAAGTGCCCTTCCTTGGAACGTTCTTACTTTACCCCATGCATCTGTGGAAGTCACATTAGAGTCTGGGTATCAGAGAAGACAGTATAAATACTATAACATGTCACTTGCAATAATAGTTGTGAGACACAGGTGTCATTGTTGGGAGCTGATATGAGTATTTACTGGCAGACAGATATAGGCATTAATTAAATGGTAAAAACAGAGAATACCTTGGAAGATCAACTGTCTATTATTTTGCCTCCAGCAAGTCTTCAATTCATTAGTTTAATTTACTACTTAACTTCTGTCAAATGGAAAAAATTATTACACTCCCTTTTGTCTGCCCCCAGTAATGGTTCACAGTGTGAGTACACCAGCTGATGGTGTCTTTCCACAGTTTTTTGAAGTAGCACAGGTTCCTCTTGTCCACTTTTCAGCAAAGCCTAAAAACGTCTCCTTCTTTATGAGTGCTCCGAAGGGAATTGTGTTCTGCACTGCCAGATTTTAAAAGCACAGGTCAGTTTGATGAACAAAGTTTACATGTGAGAATCTAGGAATGCCAGGGTGATGGGATGTTCTATTGTACTGTTGTAGAGCCTTCTCTAAAAGTGACATTCTCATTCACCCAGAAGGCAAGTGATGGGGTACAGCTAACTCTAATGTTTAATTCTAAAGAAGTGATAGAGAAAAAAAACAGACCTGTGTTTTAAAGCTCCTTCCCTATTTCTGAGATGTTCAAGTTATAACTGCTGGGTTTCAAACACACCTTGAGTCATAGGCAGTATTATTTAACTTCATTTTTTAGTTAATTAATTTGCTTGATATTAATTATAAAAGACATGATCAACAGCATCAGCTAAATACATTAAAGATTGCTTCAGTAGCATCAAAATGCATCCCTGTCCTATTGAGGAAAGAAAGCTAAGTATTTCTCCTGGGGTAAAATTGACCAAGAGTGAGTGCTGTGGTTTGAGTTTCTGGCTTGTCTGCAGTCTGTGTGTTCTTTGCCTGATACATACTGATTGCCTCTAACAAAGAGCTTTACTCTGTATTTTTTGAACAATACAAATATCATTATATGAGGAATGAATGAAGGATACTTCACCAAAATTCTCCACAGAGTTTTACAAGTGAATAAGTTACAGACTCCAACTCAAATAGCATGCAATATAGCAGACATTCTGCCACCATGTCCATATGCAGCTTCAAACATTTATGGTAGATAATTGTTGTATAAGGTTGATTTTGACCTAGTGACTATTCTCCCTCCCTCTCTCTCTCTCTCTCTCTCTCTCTCTCTCTCTCTCTCTCTCTCTCTCTCTCTCTCTCTCTCACACACACACACACACACCATGTGTTGCTCTGCTCTGAGCCGGGGCTTGCAAGAATTCATAACTTAAGATTCAAGCTGTGGATTATCTTTAGGTTGTTAAAGATGATTACATGGAAAAATGTAAGGCAAGTAAGTTCGGTTGCTACACTGTTCCCTTAAAGGCAACAGGTTAAACAGACAGGGTGAATACACAGCTGAAAAACCATCTTAAGTGACATCAAGGTGTACTGTGGACTGTGCAGTGAGGTCTAGGAAAATAGTTCCAGTCTCTTAGAATACAAGAAATATTTTCATGAAAATGGATCACTACAACCAGCCAAGAAAACGACTAAGTTCAGATAATAAAATCAACATTTGTCTCCTCAGAAAGATTTAGACAAATTACATGGAGGGATTGCTTACTTTCTACAGCACCTGTTTAGAGGCTCCAACCCTAGGAAATCCCTACAATTGTTCACTCAGAATTTCCTCCGGCTCTTTTAAAAGTTTACCAGTTTATTACCAGAATGTGTGGATGCACACAGTCTGAGTTAGAGCAGGTGCACACGTACCACATTGCATGTGCAGGTCACGGGATAACTTTCAGGAGCTGGTTCTTCCTTTCCGCAGTGAGTTCTGGGGGCTGTACCCAGGCCATCTGTCTTGTGTTTCTACCCCCTGAGCTGTTTTGTGGGCTCAGTTTACCTAGCTCTGACATAAGCTCCTTTATGGGACTATGGGAGGACATTTATTATGTTTACTATGATAAACTTTTAGCAATATTTTTATATTTTCCCACCTTAGCTCTAATCAATATTTATGAAGAGGCTTTATGATTACTTAAGCTTTTATATTTACATATATCAGAAAAAGTCCCTGACCATTAGTTGTTTCAAAACATCAATTCCTAACTAGTAGTTTGTATTTTATTTTTTAACCCATGAGCAATTAGTAATTTGAAATACTCTGTCTTTCTTTTTTCCCTTTCTCTCTTTTTTTTTATCTTTGCTTCCAACCAAAGCTTCCACCTATACCCCCTCCTCTCAATCCCCCCTGACATGTTGGGAAAATGGAGTTTTCATTTTTGTCATTGGGATTTATTCCTAATAAAGCTTTTATGTGTGTATGAATGTACCCATACATTATGCATATTCACATTGGTGTGACAAGACTTCTCACACAGCAGCAGCAAACCTGGAAGGTTTCTGAGCAGGGTGCTTGAGGTAGGAGAACACCCTATTGTTGTTTTCTCAGATGTTCTTTGTTTATGGTGACAATCATGGAATTAGAATAATCAGTGATGAAAACGTAACTGTGAAGAACCTGCCTATCAGAGAGCCTATGTAGGCTGATGATAGATTTAAGTGGATCTGTGTTTCAGCCAGACACATTGCAGAAGCATGAAGCTACCTGGTTTCTGGACCAAGATGGCTGAAATAAGCCTTTTTCTGGTACCCATTTTCCTTTAGAAAAAGTGGTAGCTGGCATTACAGAGTTATATTCTGCAACTCAAGGCCTTTTGCACTCCTTCTTTAAGTTTTATTTCTCCAATACCTCCTTTTCTTACATTAAAAATATTTATATTAATAAGTCAACAAGGTTTCCAATTTTTCAGATGACGCATAATTGATCTCATCTGTGAAACCGCACCATAGAGTGCTCTGCTTAGGTGCCATGGTCTGCTTTTATAGTTAGCCTCAGCTTCTTTTCTGAGTCTTCTCCTCTCATCCAAAGTTACCACTGCTTTACTTCTGGTGTCAATACAGCTAGTAGTTGGTAGTGGGACAGTGTGGCAGACATCTGGGCGCTAGGGTCCACATATACATGTGAGAGGTCACTGTAAGGGGCTCAGGAGAAGTGGTAGGTTGGAAGCTGAGGACCAAAGGTCTGCTCTTGTCATAGTCTCCTGTTTTTCTACAGAATTTCACATATTGTAAGGAATTTCAATAAAGGGAGGAGAAGATATCATATTTGAATTTTTATTAGCCTCACTTATAGCTTTCAAACTTGTAAATTGTTGTCCACTTGAATTCTTGTGCTGCTTTGTATTTATGTGTGAAAGACTGTGTCCTTTTTATCAGTTGGAGGCTTCAAAAAGAACTTAAAGTAAGCAAAAACACATCTGGTTCCTTAATTAATGAGAGGAATTTTGCCTTCATATCACTATGTTGAGTCGTGTGAAGAAAACTTAAAAAAGTGTAAAGCCAAGTTCCAAAGCACACACTGTGAAAAAAACTAATGCCAGAAAATTCTTCATCCATATTACTAATTCATTTCTTAACTCTAAGAGTTTTTTAAACTAGAAGAAATTTAAAAAGAGAAGTCAATATACCACTGTAAAAGTTAATTTGGAGAAAACAGTTCCTTGAGAATATTCTTTTAATAATTAATTTCTAGACATGTTTTAATATTCATTAATAATTAATTTCTAAATTATAATGTATCCTCTAATTCTACAGCTATTTCTTGTGAGCCTATCATTTGTTTAGACATGTGGTAGACACCTTGCTATTTGGGCCTTTCACCAAGTATCAGTAGATCCCTCAAAATCCAACAAAGCCAAATTTCCAAGATAATTTATGAGACCAAGTGGCTGGGGAAAACAGAGAAGAGACACTCAAAGTATAAACTTTGTATTAATAGCTGTGCTTTGCCACCCACTGGAGGGTGCGTGGTACCTGCCTCCACCATGTGTAAAATAAAGACAGCAATAGTGTGCACCTTGTAAGTGTCTCAGGAAAACTAACACTTATAAAATACGACTAGAATGCAATGGATTTAATTGATTGTGCTTCTATTGCTAATCATTCAAATAAATTGAAAGGAAAATAAAGTTGAGAGAACACACACATTTATTTGACATTAGAAAGTCACATGACAGAGGAGCAGACATGACTCTGTGACTCAAGAGTGTTCCCACAGGACAGCCAAATCCCAGTTACCTTCCTGTCACACAAAGGTAAGTCTCCACACACACACACAAGGTTGTTGAGGTGATGTTTGCTAGCATTATGTAAAAAAATCTTTCAAAGTACTTTTTAGAATGTTCTACTTAGGGGCTGGAGAGATGGCTAAAAGTACTTGCTGCTCTTTCAGAGACTAGAGATTGTTTCCTAACTGTTTCCTGGTTCATAACTGCCTGTGACTTAACTCTAAGGGATCTAAAGCTCTCTTTAGCCTCTGTGGGAATTGAACACTCTCTCTCTCTCTCTCTCTCTCTCTCTCTCTCTCTCTCTCTCTCTCTCTCTCTCTCTCTCTCTCTCACACACACACACACACACATCAAACACAGACTCTCAAAAATAAAAATAGATATATAAAATTAAGACATTTGTTTTAGGATTTTATACAATCATTTTGTAAACAATAAAAATTTAAACTGGTCCAGATTTGTAAAAATGTAAAGAAAATATAGAGTGTATATTTCAGGCATTATTATGGAATTATCTACCCTGTTTTCAGATCTTACTAAGTTTTACTTAATGGATAGACTTCCACCAGATGTCTGTTTTTTATTTTTAAAGAATTCTCACACTATTTAAGAAAATACAAATAATAAGCTTCATTTCAACAAAGGAAGACAAATTAAATGTTTCCCTGTTTAAACAAGTGCTTTATTTATAAGCTAGGGAACAGCAAAAGAATGGAATATTAACAATGACTGTGTTATTGAAACATAGATGAATTAGACTTAATATGAAAGTTCACAATATAACTTAGTAGTCAATTTTATCTTAAAAAATAAAGTAAATTAAAAATACTTGTCAAGAACCTTTGACTTAAAGATCTTGTTAGTGTCTTTAACAATGGGACTGAGAGTCTGTTTTCACAGTTTTATGGCCAATTTGTAATGGACACAAATATTTTCATAGTTTTATAAGCAAATAAATTGCTTTAGAACTGGTTCAGTGGTTCTCTGTAGTGACATTAAGCATACTTTTCCTTTCCTTGAAACAAGTTAGAATAATTACAGGAATGACCTGACAACTTATTAACCAGTTTCTCACTAAATTAAGAGGAGTCAGCGCAGATTGCACACCCTAATGATAATCTCTAGCTGCTTGTTCAGTCATCTGCCACAGTCCCTCAGGGTTCTGATGAGGCATAAAAATTGCTGAGAGTTTTTTCCTCCTATCAGTCAGGCACAGAAAGGGTGCTGATAGATCAAGGTCAGGAACTGTGGCATGACTGTAGACTATAGCCGCTGGAGAGAGAGAGAAAGGGAAGCAGGGTAGGACAGGGGACAAGGAGAGAAGGACAGAGGGAGAGAGGGAGAAGAGTGAGGAGAGAGAAGAGGAACGCTAGTCAGATCTCTGGAGAGGACATGTGGCATAGAGACCAAAAATCACACTTGGCTTCCCTATGCAGAGTCTAATCTTTTAGGGTAAATATCTTCATACAGACTACATTTTTTAACTGGAATTTTTTTTTTTTGGATTCCAATGTCTTAGGGAGATAGAAACTGTTATAGTATGACCTCACTGAAGAGGACATCCAGAGTAACTGTTGTTTATGTTATGACAGTTTCACTGTGGGTAAAATATGCAAAGGCAATTTTCAGCCATCCAAATTACTGTCAAGAATAAAGAATTTTTAAGTTTTTCATTCACTTTCCAATGTTTGTTTTATTAATTCTGTGTTTAAAAATAATGTGATGTGTGTAGCAATATTATTTTAGTTGAAAAGTTGTACTTGTTTTTACAAGTAAAATGAAATCTATGGAAGCCAACTTCCTCTCTGTGCTTCATTTATTTTATCAGTAGTTAAATAAAGGACATAAAATCAAATGTTCTCAAAGGCCCATTGTGACTCTCCACTTTTAATAGTCTTCTTACTTCCTTAGCTCTCATGATTGTGAATAATGTGTGTGTTTATCCTGCACTAGTGTGTCAGTAAAGGTCACATGAAACAGGGTCTGTTCTCATGACAGAACTGTGATAACATGTGTGTATATCCTGCACTAGTGTGTCAGTACATGTCACATGAAACATGTCTGTTCCCATGAAAGAACTGTGATAACATGTGTGTGGATATCCTACACTAGTGTGTCAGCACGGGTCACATGAAACAGTGTCTGTTATCATGACAGAACTGTGATAACATGTGTGTGGATATCCTGCACTAGTGCCAGTACATGTCACATGAAACGGTTTGTGTTCTCATGACAGAACTATGATAATGTATGTGAATATCCTGTGCTAGTGTGTGACCACATGTTAAATGAAAGTTGTTTGGTTTGCACAATAGTATCACATCATTCTTTTCTGGGTCTGTACTATAAATTTATTTTGGTAAAGGTTGGGCAAATATGTTGTTACTGGAAACTTTCTACTTTGTTTTGTCAAAGCATATAAAATTTAAAAAATTCACAAGCATCAGAAATAATTTTTATTATGCATATTAAAGACCATTACATGAAAAAGGAGCCATTTGGGGGATTTCATCTCATCAGTCCTAGCACACAAACCCAAGTGTGTCTTGCCTAGGTTTACATACCGATAAGGCCAATCATGGATCCTGTGACCCTGGGAAAGTTACTTCTTTTCTTTGTGCTTATGTCTTTCCACCTCTGAAGATGGGATTTATAGGTACAGCCTGCCCTATGGTTTCTTAGGGCAGTTTAGGAAGCTGTTATATGTAAAATCCTTCAACACAAAACACTCTAAGTACAATTTAAGTGTTTCTACTAACAAATAATTTTTAATATATATAATTTTGCCAATTTGTGATAACTGAGCACAACTTGGCTGTTCTGATTCACTACATAGTCTATTCAAAACTAATAGAAACATGAATTTCATTTGTACAGTAAGATGGCACAATTGAATGGATTTGTGCAATAAGATGACAATTGATTTCAAAATGTCATTTCTTTTGTGATATTTAGATTTAGTTTAAAACTCTCACAGCCTATTATTGATATGAGGTGATGTGTTTTGTGTATTCTTGAATCAGAATACTACAATTTAAGTATGAGCCAATTCCCTGATTGATATATTATGTAGTTTGCCACATCTTTTCAATATTTGTTTCTCGGCTCTGTAAAATAGTGATTAAAACAATGTAGGAGGCCGCTTATTCATCCCATCCACCTAGAACCAAAATAACTGTACAGAAACTATATTATTTAAAATATTGCTTGGCCCATTAGCTCTAGCTTCTTATTGGCTAACTCTTACATAATTTAACCCATTTCTATTAATCTGTGCATTGCCACATGGCAGTGGCTTACTGCAAAGTTCTGGCATCTGTCTCCAACAGGGCTCCATGACTTCTCTCTGACTCTGTCCTTCTTCCTCCCAACATTCAGCTAGCTCAGTTTTTCCCATCTAGCTAAGTTTTGCCTTCCTATAGGTCCAAAGCAGTTTCTTTATTCATTAATGGTAATCACAGCATACAGAGGGAAATCCCACATCAAAACAAGCTTGTAATGCTATGGGCATAAATAATACAATGCACATGTACACATAATTTTAAAATAATAAAATAAATATTTTAAAAATTATCATATATTACTGCACACAGTAAATTGAATAAATTGACTGGTATTATTAGACTTTCTACTTGTAGACACGAAGATAAAATAGCTTATTATTACATGCATAAAGGTATGTGGCGATTTCATTATTTTCTATGAATTATGCCTTTTTTATATAGTAGCTGAATGAATCAAATCACAAAATCAATAAAGATCCAAGTGTGCAGATTATAATTATAAACATAAGGAAATCATAAATACAAAGAAAACTTACATTGATTTTATTCATTTTTATTTTGAAATCGCAGTTCTATCATCTCTTATAGTGGAGAGCACTATAAGTAAGAATGTAGACTCAGAGCATACAGACAGCTTTCCTCATTGTGCACACTCAACGAAGGTACTGACTTGCACCACTCTATGCCCAGTGGTGCCTGGGAGGATGGAGAACAGCTGATGATTTAACATGTCTCAGAAAAAATAACTTTTCACTTAGATTTTGTCCCACAGTTTAACACTTTAAATAGTGCTTGTTTGGCTACTTGTGCAATCCCTCTCTGTGCACCACTTATGCAATCCCTCGCTGTGTTCACTACTTATGCAATCCTTCTGTGTGCACTACTTATGCAATCACTCTCTGTGCACTACTTATGCAATCCCTCTCTGTGCACCGCGTAAGCAATCCCTCGCTGTGTTCACTACTTATACAATCCTTCTGTGTTCACTACTTAGGAATTCCTATGATAAAATTTATAAAATGATGCCCAAAAGAAAAATTTAAAGGCAGAGTCTCATGAACCCTAGGTTAAACTTGAATTTCTGACCCTCCTATCTCCAACTATTGTGTCCTGGGATGGGAATACAGGGATGTACCTCTATATCTGTTTTGATGTTGTGGTCAGACTGGATTCAGGATTTTGTACATGCTAGGAAAGCAGTGTGTCAACTGGTTAGTTTCTTCAGCCCTTATTTATAAGGTTTTATAGCAATCATTTTTATCTAATTCTAGAAAATTTCATTCTCTAAAGGAGAACCCTAATGATCATTCCCTACTTCCTTGTAGAAGGAATGGCAGGGCTGCATCCTGCCACCCGGCTAGCTTTACACCTGAAATAATTACACGGAAACTGTATTCATTTAAACGCTTCCTGGCCCATTAGTTTCGGCCTCTTATTGGTTAATTCTCACATCTTGTTTTTTTTTGTTTTTGTTTTTGTTTGTTTTTTTTGTTGTTGTTGTTGTTTTTTTCGAGACAGGGCTTCCCTGTAGTTTCTAGAGCCTGTCCTGGAACTAGCTCTTGTAGACCAGGCTGGTCTCGAACTCAGAGATCCGCCTGCCTCTGCCTCCCGAGTGCTGGGATTAAAGGCATGTGCCACCACCGCCCGGCTCACATCTTGTTTTAACCCATATTTAGTAATCTGTGTAGCACCACGAGGTGGTCACTTAACCTGTGTCCATCTCAAAGAGGAGAAACATGACGACTGTCTGAGCCATCTACCTCACTTCCTTCTTCCTGTTCTGTCTACTCCACCCACCTAAGGGCTGGCCTATTAAATGGGCCAAGGCAGTATCTTTATTAACAAATGAAATCAACACAAACAGAAGACTCTCCCACATCATTTCCCCTTTTTCTTTTTAATCAAAAAAGGCTTTAGCTTTAACATAGCAAAATTACATATAACAAAACAGTTATCAAGCAAGAATTACAGTTACAATATTTAGATCTATTTTATCTTTTATCATAACTAAGGAAAGCTATAACTATTTATTTATTCTTCAACTCCATCAAAGACTCCAGAAGGATATAATACTACCTAAGTAAACAAGAAATATGCAACTTTCAAAGTCTAGAAATGACAGAGACAACTCGCTGCCTGGACACTCACCCAAAGTTCCTCTCTACCGTTGTGATGTAGGTGTGTCTTCTATCTATCTGTTGATTTCATTTGTTAATAAAGAAACTGCCTTGGCCAGCCCTTAGGTGGGTGGAGTAGACAGAACAGGAAGAAGGAAGTGAGGTAGATGGGTCAGACAGTTGCCCTGCCTCTCCTCTCTGGGGCAGACCACCATGCCTCTTCTCAGGGAGAGAGATGCGATGAAGCTCCAGCCCAAGATGGACATACGCTAGAAACTTCCCGGTAAGACACCATTCATGGTGTTACACAGATTATTCAATATGGGTTAGTCAAGATGTGAGTAAGAGGCTGAAAATAATGGGCCAGGCAGTCTTTAAAAGAATACAGTTTGTGTGTTGTTATTTCGGGGCATAAGCTAGCGGGCGATCACTACACCGTTGGGGCATCCATCTTCGGCCTTCAGGCCCATAGTATCCAGCAGACATTTTCATGAAGCAGGAAATTCCAAAGACAGTTCAGTCACTTTCTGCTGTGTCCTGCAGAATGTCTTGCAGACTCCCTCATGAATCAGGAACCCTGAAAGACCATCACACCCTTAGGCAAGTTCAGCAGTCCTCTCTCTGTGGGTTCTTTGTGTCCAGTTTATGCAACAGTCCAGCCAAGAGCAGTTTCTTGCCCAAATGGTTATCAAACTCCATAAGGAACCTCTTTGATGCCCATCTTCCACTTGAAGTAGATTGGTGCTGCCAGGATCAGATGTGTCTCATTGTCATGAAAAACCCTAAGTTATTAAAAGATTTAAAATGCCATATTCTGTAGCCTTTGAAAGATATGAAGAATGCCTAACTGAAATATATCTCTATATATCTAGAAAATCTAACTAACATAACTACAAGTTTTACTATTAGCGATGATTATCCAGTAACAACCTATATTTCCTAATTATACATTACAGTGTTAAAAATGAACTACACAATCAAAATACCTTAATCTACATCAGAAATACATTTACATATAACAAAATTGACCTTAAAATCTATACCAATGCAAATTATTCATATCTATATCATATCACCCTTTAAATGTAAAAGAAAATTTATAAACAATATTTGGGAATATGGGCACAGTTATTTCTCTCCAAACTGCTTCCTCCTGAGTGGGGACGCTGTTATTTAGGTCTTTCATGGTATAACCTGTCTGCTAGGTTCATCTCAGTTGGCAGTTGAGTAAAGTAATTTTTTGAAGATGTTCATGGCAACCTTTCATGAGGGCGTGGCCTATCATACCATATTGGGATAGAAGCAATCCACAGGGTGTCATCCTCTGTGAAAACAAAAGAAAACCTTCTTTTCCAAAGCATGATATCCTTAGATCCAAATTCTGAAGTCAAGATACCTTTAGTGGATAATTTTTCTAATGTATTCTTGGAATCGGTTTGCCAGTATTTTATTAAGAATTTTTGCATCGATGTTCATGAGTCAGATAATGGAAACAGTGCAAGACTTGAAAACTGAAATGGAGGCAAGGAAGAAAACACAAACCGAGGGCCAGCTGGATATGGAAAATCTATGTAAATGAACAGAGACTACAGAAACAAGCATAACCAACAGAATACAAGAGATAGAAGAAAGAATCTCAGATTCTGAAGATACCATAGAGAAAATAAACGCACTGATCAAAGAAAACAGCAAATCCAACAAATTCTCATCACAAAACATTCAGGTAATCTGAGACACAATAAAAAGACAAAACCTAAGAATAATAGGCGTAGAAGAAGGAGAATTACAGCTCAATGGTCCAGAAAATATATTTAATAAAATTATAGAAGAAAACTTCACAAACCTAAAGAAAGATATTCCTATTAAGGTTCAAGAAGCTTACAGAACACCAAATAGACTGGATCAAAAAAAAAAATCATCCCCTCACCATATTATAATCAAAACACAAAACATACAGAATAAAGAAAGAATATTAAGAGCTGCAAAGGAAAAAGGTCAAGTAACTTATAAAGGTAAACCTATCAGACTAACACCTGACTTCTCAATGGAAACCAGGAAAGCCAGAAGGTCCTGGACAGATGTTTTGCAGAAACTAGGAGACCATGGATGCAAGCCCAGATTACTATACCCAGCCAAGCTTTCATTCACTCTAAATGGAGAAAACAAAATATTCCAGGAAAAAACAAATTTAAACAATATGTAGCCACAAATCCAGCCTTACAGAAAGTAATAGAAGGAAATTCACAAACAAAGGAGTCCAGCATTGCCCAAAATAACTCAGACATCTAGCGACCCATCACCAGCACATCTCAAAGAAAAGAAACACACAATCTCTACTACCAAATAAAATATGACAACCGGAGTTAACATCCACTGGTCATTAATATCACTTAATATCAATGGACTCAATTGACCTATAAAAAGGCACAGGCTAAGAGATTGGATACAAAAACAGGATCCAACATTCTGCTGTTTACAAGAAACACACCTCAACCACAAAGACAGACATCTACTCAGAGGAAAGGGTTGGGAAAAGGTTTATCAAGCAAATGGACCTAAGAAACAAGCCGGTGTGGCCATACTAATTTCTAACAAAGTTGACTTCAAACTAAAATCAATCAGAAGAGATGGAAAGGGACACTTTATACTCATTACAGGAAAAATCTATCAGAATGAAGTCTCAATCCTGAATATCTATGCCCCTAATACAAAAGCACCCACTTATGTAAAAGAAACATTACTAGAACTCAAGGCAGCAATCAAACCAAACACACTGATAGTGGGAGACTTCAACACTCCTCTCTCACCAATGGACAGGTCAATCTGACAGAAACCTAACAGAGAATTAAGAGACTTAATAGAGGTAATGAACCAAATGGACTTAACAGACATCTATAGAACATTCCACCCAAACAGGAAAGAATATACCTTCTTCTCTGCGGCTCATGGAACCTTTTCAAAAATCGACCACATACTTGGTAACAAAGCAAACTTCCACAGTTACAAAAACATATTAATAACCACCTGCATCTTATCGGATCACCATGGATTAAAATTTGAATTCAACAACAATGCTACCCCCAGAAAGCCTACAAACTCATGGAAACTGAACAGTCAACTACTGAACCACACCTGGGTCAAGGAAGAAATAAAGAAAGAAATTAAAGTATTCCTTGAATTTAATGAAAATAAAGACACAACATACTCAAACTTATGGGACATTATGAAAGCAGTGCTAAGAGGAAAATTCATAGCACTAAGTGCCCACTTAAAAAAAACGGAGAAAGCACACATTGCAGACTTAACAACACATCTGGAAGAAAAGAAAGAAGCAGACTCACCTAGGAGGAGTAGAAGACTGGAAATTATCAAACTGAGGGGAGAAATCAACAAAATAGAAACACAGAAAACAATCCAAAGAATCAATGAAACAAAAAGCTGGTTCTTGGAGAAAATCAACAAGATTGACAAACCCCTAGCCAAACTAATCAAATGCCAGAGGGAGAACATGCAAATTAATAAGATCAGAAATGAAAAGGGGGACATAACCACAGACACAAAGGAAAGTCAGAGAATCATTAGATCTTACTACAAAAGCCTGTATGCCACAAAATTGGAAAATGTAAAAGAAATGGACATTTTTTAGATAAGTATCATATACCAAAGTTAAACCAGAACCAGGTGAACAATCTAAATAGTCCTGTTAGTCACGAAGAATTAGAAATTGATATTAGAAACCTCCCTACCAAAAAAGCCCAGGACCAGATGGTTTCAATGCAGAATTCTATCAGAACTTCCAAGAAGACCTAATACCTATACTCCTTAAGGTATTTCATAACATAGAAACAGAAGAGTCATTGCCAAATTCCTTTTATGAAGCTACAATTACCCTGATACCTAAACCACACAAAGACTTAACCAAGACAGAGAATTACAGGCCAATCTCACTCATGAACATCGATGCAAAAATTCTCAATAAAATACTGGCAAACAGAATCCAAGAACACATTAGAAAAATTATCCACTATGATCAAGAAGGCTTCATCCCAGAGATGCAGGGCTGGTTCAACATACGAAAATCAATCAATGAAATCCATAATATAAATAAACTTAAGGATAAAAACCATATGTTCATCTCATTAGATGCAGAAAAAGCATTTGACAAAAATTAACACCCCTTTATGATAAAGGTCTTGGAGAGATTAGGGATACAGGGGTCATTCCTAAATAAAATAAAGGCTATTTACAGCAAGCTGACAGCTAACATCAAATTAAACGGAGAGAAAATCAAGGCCATCCCACTAAATTCAGGAACACGACAAGGCTGTCCACTCTCCCCTTATCTCATCAATATAGTGCTTGAAGTTCTAGCAATAGCAATAAGACAACACAAGGGGATCAAGGGGATTCGAATTGGAAAGGAAGAAGTTAAACTTTTGTTATTTGCAGATGATATGATAGTGTCCATAAGTGACCCCAAAAACTCCACCAAAGAACTCCTACAGCTGATAAACTCCTTTAGTATCGTGGCGGGATACAAGATCAACTCCAAAAAATCATTTGCCCTCCTATATACAAAGATAAGGAAGCAGAGAAAGAAATCAGAGAAGCATCACCTTTCACGATAGCCACAAATAGCATAAAATATCTTGGGGTAACTCTAACCAAGGAAGTGAAAAGTTTATTTGACAAGAACTTTAAGTCTTTGAAGAAAGAAATTGAAGAGGATGCCAGAAAATGGAAGGATCTCCCTTGCTCTTGGATTGGGAGGATCAACATAGTAAAAATGGCAATACTACCAAAGGTAATCTATAGATTTAATGCAATCCCCTTAAAGATCCCATCAAAATTCTTCACAGATCTTGAGAGGACAATAATCAACTTTATATGGAAGAACAAGAAACCCTGGATAGCCAAAACAATCTTATACAATAAAGGAACTTCTGGAGGCATTACCATCCCTGACTTTAAACTCTATTACAGAGCTACAGTATTGAAAACAGCTTGGTATTGGCATAAAAATAGGGAAGTTGACCAGTGGAATTGAATAGAAGACCCAGATCTTAACCCACAAACCTATGAACACCTGATTTTTGATAAAGGAGCTAAAAGCACACAATGGAAGAAAGAAAGCATCTTCAACAAATGGTGCTGGCATAACTGGATATCAACCTGTAGAAGAATGAAAATATATCCATATCTATCACCATGCACATATTCAACTCCAAATGGATTAAAGATCTCAATATCAATCTGAACACACTGAACCTGTTAGAGGAGAATGTGGGAAGTACTCTACAACATTTGGGCACAGGAGACCACTTCCTACCTATAGCCCCAGCAGCACAGACATTAAGGGCAACATTGAATAAATGGGACCTCCTGAAGCTGAGCAGCTTCTGTAAAGCAAAGGGCACTGTCACTAACACAAAAAGGCAGTCTACTGACTGGGAAAAGATCTTCACCAACCCTGCAAGAGACAAAGGTCTGATCTCCAAAATATATAAGGAACTCAAGAGACTAGACTTTAAAATGCTAATTAACCCAATTAAAAAATGGGGCACTGAACTGAACAGAGAATTCTCAACAGAAGAAGTTCGAATGGCCAAAAGACACTTAAGGGCATGCTCAACCTCCTTAGCAATCAGGGAAATGCAAATCAAAACAATATTGAGATACCATCTTACACCTGTCAGATTGGCTAAAATCAAAAACACCAATGATAGCCTTTGCTGGAGAGGATGTGGAGTAAGGGGTACACTCATCCATTGCTGGTGGGAATGCAAACTTGTGCAACTGCTTTGGAAATCAGTGTGGCGGTTTCTCAGGAAATTTGGGATCAACCTACCCCAGGACCCAGCAATCCCACTGTTGGGAATATACCCAAGAGATGCCCAATCATATTACAAAAGCATTTGTTCAACTATGTTTATAGCAGCATTATTTGTAATAGCCAGAACCTGGAAACAACCTAGATGCCCTTCAGTGGAAGAATGGATGAAGAAAGTGTGGAATATATACATATTAGTGTACTACTCAGCAATAAAAAACAATGACATCTTGAATTTTCCATGCAAATGGATGGAAATAGAAAACACCATCCTTAGCGAGGTAACCCAGGCCCAAAAAGATGAATATGGGATGTACTCACTCATAATTGGTTTCTAGCCATAAAGGACATCGAGCCTATAATTCGTAAAAATTCCTAGAGAAGCTAAATAAGAAGGTGAATCCAAAGAAAAACATATAGTTATCCTCCTGGATACTGGAAGTAGATAAGATTGCCGGACAAAAAATGGGAACTTGGGGGTGGGTTGGGATGGGGGGATGGGGGGATAGGGAGAGAAAAGTCTGAAGTGGAGGATGGGAAGAGCTTGGGGAAATAGGATGGTTGGGATATAGGAAGGGTGGATATTGGAACAAGGAATTATATATCTTAATTAAGGGAGCCATTCTAGGGTTGGCAGAGACTTGACTCTAGAGGGGTTCCCTGGTGTCCAGGAAGACGCCCCCAGCTAGTTCCTTGGGCAGCTGAGGAGGGGGTGCCAGAAATGTCCAGATCCTATTGCCATACTAATGAATATCTTGCATATCACCATAGAACCTTCACCTGGCATTGGATGGAGAAAATGACAGAGCCCCTCATAGAAGCACCGGATTGAGCTACCAAGGTCCTGATGAGGAGCAAAAGGAGCGAGATCATGAGCAAGGAAGTCAGGACTGTGAGGAGTGCGTTTTCCCATTGAGACGGTGGGACAGATCTAAGGGGAGATCACCAAGTCCAGTTGGAATGGGACTGATGGAACAGGGGACCAAACTGGACTCTCTGAATGTGGCTGACGGTGGAGGAGGACTGAGAAACCAAGGACAACGGCGATGAGCATGAACTCTATAGCATGGACAGGCTCACTGTGAGCCTTGTCAGATTGGTTGCTCACCTTCCTGGACTTAGGGGGAGCTTGGAAGACCTTGGACTTAACATAGTGAAGGGAACCCTGATAGCTCTTTGGCTTGGAGTGGGGCAGAGTGGGGGTATGGGTGGAAGGGAGGGGAAGGGAAGGGGGAGGAGGAGGGGAGGAGATGGAAATTTTTAATAAAAAAATGAGGAAAAAAATGAATTTGGCAATGACTCTTCTGATTCTATATTATGGAATACATAAGGAGTATAGGTATTAGGTCTTCTTGGAAGTTCTGGTAGAATTCTGCATTGAAACCATCTGGTCCTGGGCTTTTTTTGGTACATATAAAAACTTCTGGATTCATTTGTGGAATGAGCTGCTGACCTCTCCAGGGGCCATTACTTTTCTTATGAATGTTGATCAAAAGATTGTGAGTTATTTTGGGAATGATAGAGTTCTAAAATATTCATGCAAGCAGAATCCATGCTTGGTCTATCATATTGGTCTCCTTACTTCATATGAATAGAAGACGAAAGGTGACTTTTAGAATTACACATGTAGTAAACACAATCGAATCAGATACCCATTTAGTATTTTCTATGTGTGTATATAAAAATTTATATATGAAATATATACAGCACATTATTCTGCATCACTCATTTGTTGGGGGGGTAGATTAACCCAACAACTTCTTCTCTTCTGTAACTACCCTTTTATCTTCTAATCTGCAGCCTCTGTATAGAATGGAGTTTTCAGTGCAAACGTATCATTTATATGTGACCGATGAAGACACCTACTTGTAGTTTTGCAGGTAGTTGAAGATTGTAGTTTAATTTCCGGACTATTCTTGTTTTACCAAGCATTTTATTCCTTGTGCATACAATGATGTCTGAGATGCAAATAATTATTGTACCTATGAAGAAACATTGAATAAAGTTAGCAATGCTGTTTATTTTATGGATTCATATTATATACGATTTTATCAAAACTGTGGATAAAGGTAATCAAGATGAGTCAGTGAGTAAAGACACTTGCTGCAAACTCCTGGACACATATTAGTGGAAGAAGAAAACTAAAAGATCTACTCTGATTTCTGAGTGCTGTACATGCATGTTCCCACACACATAAATAACATATAGTAAAATATTTTGAAAACACAATTATTAAATGATTTATGCAGTCTTAAGTTTGTATTTGGACACATTTCAATTTTTCCAAGTACCTGACACCTTCAGGTGAAGAAGTGTTTTGAGACATAGGAATTAGAAAGATTATCATAGGGCTGGAGGGGTGGCTCCATTGTGCAAGCCTCGGATCACAATTGAAAATAAAAAAAAAAAGATTTATTTATTTATTTTGTATACAGAATTCTCTCTGCATGTATGCCTACAGGCCAGAAGAGGGCAACAGATTTCATTACCGATGGTTGTGAGCCACCATGTGGTTGCAATCCAGGATAGCCAAAACAATCTTATACAATAAAGGAACTTCTGGAAGCATTGCCATCCCTGACTTCAAACTCTATTACAGAGCTACAGTAATGAAAACAACTTGGTACTGGTATAAAAACAGAGAAGTCGACCAATTGAATCGAATAAAAGATCTGGATATTAACCCACAAACCTATGAACGCCTGATTTTTGATAAAGGAGATAAAAGTATGCAATGGAAAAAAGAAAGCATCTTCAACAAATGGTGCTGGCAGTACTGGATGTCAACCTGTAGAAGAATGAAAATAGATCCATGTCTATCACCATGCACAAAACTCAAGTCCAAATGGATTAAAGATCTCAATATCAATCTGAACACACTGAACCTGATAGAAGAGAAAGTGGGAAATAGTCTACAACATATGGCCACAGGAGACCACTTCCTATGTTTAACCCCTGTAGTACAGACAATAAGGGCAACATTGAGTAAATGGGACCTCCTAAAACTGAGAAGCTTCTGTAAAGGAAAGGACACTGTCATTAAGACAAAAAGGCAGTCTACTGATTGGGAGAAGATCTTCACCAACCCCACAACAGACAAAGGTCTGATCTCCAAAATATATAAAGAACTCAAGAGACTAGACTTTAAAATGCTAATTAACCGAAGTAAAAAACGGGGTACTGATCTGAACAGAGAATTCTCAACTGAAGAAGTTCAAATGGCCAAATGACACTTAAGGTCATGCTCAAACTCCTTAGTGATCAGGGAAATGCAAATCAAAACAACTTTGAGATACCATCTTATACCTGTCAGAATGGCTAAAATCAAAAACACCAATGATAGCCTTTGCTGGAGAGGATGTGGAGTAAGGGGAACACTCATTCATTGCTGGTGGGAATGCAAACTTGTGCAACCACTTTGGAAAGCAGTGTGGCGGTTTCTCAGGAAATTCGGGATCAACCTACCCCAGGACCCAGCAATCCCACTGTTGGGAATATACCCAAGAGATGCCCAATCATATTACAAAAGCATTTGTTCAACTATGTTTATAGCAGCATTATTTGTAATAGCCAGAACCTGGAAACAACCTGGATGCCCTTCAATGGAGGAATGGAGAAAGAAAGTGTGGAATATATATGCATTAGAGTACTACTCAGCAATAAAAAACAATGACATATTGAATTTTGCATGCAAATGGATGGAAACAGAGAACACTATTCTGAGTGAGGTAACCCAGACCCAAAAAGATGAATATGGTATGTACTCACTCATTAGTGGATTCTAGCCATAAATGAAGGACATTGAGTCTATAATTCATGATCCTAGAGAAGCTAAATAGGAAGGTGAACCCCCCCCCCAAAAAAAAATCCCATGTAGTTATCCTCCTGGATATTGGAAGTAGACAAGGTTTTCAGGCAAAAATTGAGAGCTTGGGAGTTGGGATGGGATGGGGGTAAGGGGAGATGGGGAGAGAGAAGTGAGAACAGGAGGGTGGGGAGAACTTGGGGGCATGGGACAGTTGGGATGGAGGAGGAGTGGATATGGAAGCAGGGAGGTATATATTTTAATTAAGGGAGCCTTTTAAGGGTGGGCAAGAGACTGGACTCTAGAGTGGTTTCCAGGCATCCATGGAGCTTGTTCCTTGAGCAGGTGAGGAGAGGGCGCCTGAACTGGCCCTATACTATAGCCACTTTGATGAATATCTTGCATACCACCATAGAACCTTCATCTGGCAATGGATGGAGACAGAGACAGAGACCCACATTGGAGCACTGGACTGAGCTCCCAAGGTCCAAATGAGGAGCAGAAGGAGGGAAAACATGAGCAAGGAAGTCAGGTAATGGGAACTCACCAAGGCCAGCTGGACTGGGTCTGATGGAGCATGTGATCAAACTGGACTCTCTGAACATGGCTTACATGGAGGGCTGACTGAGAAGCCAAGGGCAATGGCACTGGGTTTTGATTCTACTCCATGTACTGGCTTTGTGAGAACCTAGTCTGTTTGGATTCTCACCTTCCTAGACCTGGATGTAGAGGGGAGGACCTTGGACTTCCCACAGGGCAGGGAACCCTGACTGCTCTTTGGACTGGAAAGGGAGGGGAAAGGGGCATGGGGGAAGGGGAGGGCAATGAGAAGATGTGAAAATTTGTAGTAATAACAATAATAATAATAATAAAAGAAAAAAGAAAATTAAAGAAAGACTGCTATATGCATTGCCACAGTACCAGCCAAACCCTGGGAAATTAGTCACTTTTTGTTCTTTGAGGAAATATGTATTTCTGTCATCAACAATGAGCCATAACCAACTTTTAAATTACTCCCTTGGTGTTTTCTTTATCTTTGGCTATCTGTAGACTCCAGAGAATTGATTTGCAGAGTTACATCCCATGGTGTTAGTTAGCATATAGTCACACACAGGGCAAGAACTGATAAATACCAAAATATAGACAATACAGCTTTCTCTGTGGGTGTGAGGAGAGGAATCTCCTACTTGATATTTATAGGTTCTGATCATACCCAGCTGACAAAGTGGTTGGTAGGTATAAAATACTGTTATGATATTTATAAAGATCATTTTAATTTTTGGACAGCATGAATATATCAATAGAGATAATTTTTAAAATTATGTGAGAGCAGCATTATGAAGCATAAAACCTAACATATCTAGCAGAAAGAACTGGATGAGGTGCTGACTAGGATGCTGTATTTGAAGATAGTGGAGTTAGTAGCACTAATAGCTTTGAATGCAAACAGGAAAAATCAAGGATATTTGCTTAAACAAATGTCTATGTTATAGATACTTTAAAACTCCAGAACATAAAATAAATTAGGAAAGACTAAATGAATCAGCAAACAGTTAGGTTTGTATGTATTTCCCATTTTTCGCTCAAACTTAATTACTAATTTAGAAATCCATTTAGTCAATTCCCCTTCACAAAGTAGGAACCCAGAGCATGCCTGTATCCAAGGAACTGTGCCAAGCTTCAGCTAGACATGGCACATGCTCTATGACCTAAAGAGTCTGAGTTTCCATATATTTTTGCCAGAATAAAATTTGGTATATTATAAGATAATTATTTAACAACTATTAAAGATGTGGGCAGACTGTTGCTCTGGGATCTCAGGTAATAGCTCTATGGAACTTTCTATAAATGATTCATAAAAAATTGCAGACACTTCAAAAGAGGTATTTCTGACTAATGCTGAGGTATTGAACAATAATGAGTCATGAGCTGTTTCATATGGCCATGGGTTCAGAAACTGGGAACTTCTGGTGTTTACAAGTTACTTGTTAATTTGCCTTCTAAGATAGTTCTAAGACTGTCAGTTTTCAGATACAAGGGTAGTATTTTTATACAGAGAACTATAAACAGAGAAGCTGTTTATAGTATACAGAATGGTAGTGTTTCAGAAATCATGGGCGTGGATGATGATTTCCATATTCAATTTTACTTTGAAAGGATATAAACACACAAGTGCACGTACATACACATATATAAACATGTATATGTGTGTGTGTTTAACAACAACAACAATAAAATAAGTTATCAGTATGACTGGTCAGTGGCATGGGAGGGTTTCGAGGGAAGGTAGCTGTGAGGGGCTGGAAAGAGGAAAGGGATGGAGGAAAAGGGGTGAAGAAAATGATGTACTTCTATTTCAATTAAAACATATTCAAATTTTCCTTCTTCAATAGAGTCTTTTTGGGTATACTAGCCACAGAAGGGTAGACCCCAGACCCAGCAGTAGACGGTCAGCACAAAACAAACTTGGTGATACTTTGTTAATTTTCTGGTCTCATAGTGCTTTGTTTGGGCACTTTTTATCTTACTGGTCTTCTGTGTGTACATTATGGCTTCTGATTTTGCTTTTTATGTATATGTTTGTCTATGTTTCTTGTGCTTTGTCTTATTTAAAATTATAATTAATATTTATTTGCCCTTTTTCTAAAGAGAGAGAAGAAAAAAGATGTAGAGTTTGACGGGTGGGGCAACTAGGGGGAATCTGAGAGGAGATAGGGAAGGGAAATATGATCAGAATATATTGTATAAGTATTTTCCATAAATAAATTTAAAAATATTAAAAAATAAATATGTATGAAAATTTTAAAGAATAAAATATTATTGAAAATTGAAGTAAAAAGAAAGTGGGAATGATAGTAACAATTCATTTCTGTTACATATTATCATTTTTATTATTATTATATATATGCCTGGGGTTATATGCACATGATTGCAGGTGCCTCTAGAGGCTGAAGAAGCAGGAGTTGGAGCTCTGTGTGTGGCTGTGAGCTCTCTGGTGTGACTGTTGGAAACCAACCTCTGCAAGAGCAGTAAGCACCCTTAACTTTTGGGCTCTCTCTCCAGTCCTTTACTGTGTGTTTTAAATTTTGCATGCATGCATTCAGTTTTCTAGTAATAATGTCTATAAGGTAGGTATGACTGATTTTATTCTACAGAGGGACTGACAGTGACAGAGAGAGATAAACGAGTAACCAAAGGTTACACATCTAATGGTTGTGTTGTGGTTAGAATAAAGACACAGGACTCCATTTGTACAATGATTTTCTGTTTTTATTTTTTATTTGTATGTCTGTGTATGTGTACATTTGAGAAAATGCAGCAAATGAAATCTCAGAAGTTCTCAGACCAAGAGCAGAAATGCTCTTATTCTCAGTATGCTATGTATAGACAGAACCAAGCAAATTTTCATCTTACTATTTCCTGATACTGGTTGTACTGGGTTATTTATAATACTCATGGTTTCCAGGTCTTCACATACCTCACTATACAGTGAACATGCTTTTATAGCTCTTGTCTAATGTTTCACATAATAACACAGGCAAGCTCAGTATTCTCAGAACAGGAAGACTCAGTTTAGGTGGCTTCTTTAGGTGTTGTGTATTTTGACAGTGGACAGCACACCACGGCTTATCCATGTGATCATCACATAATTCTTAAATTCCCATTCTGATTTTACTCTCAATACAATTCTCAATGCAATTTTCATAGAACATTAAAATTTTAGACATAAAGTCTTAGCCACGTGGTGCTGATGCACACCTTTAATCCCAGCACTCAGGAGGCAGAGGCAGAAGGATCTCTGAGTTCAAGGCCAGCCTGGTCAACAAAGTGAGTTCCAGAAGGCCAGGCCTACACAGAGAAGCCCTATCTTGAAAAATCAAAAAAAAAAAAGGACCAGTCTGATAAAATTCTTCATACTGACAGTGAGAAACTGTTGAAAGCTGACTAACATTCTCAACCTCAGAGATCTTGCTGGCTGTATGTACCCTGCTGTGACTCCAAGTATTTCAATTATTGCTCAAATTAGGGAACTGGGCACCCCATACACTATCCCATAGTTCTTTAAATGTATTTACTTGAAAAGCTTTTAAACATTAATAATACATGTGATGTATGTGTATCTATATGTGACATTTATTAGAATTATAAAGACAAAATAAATGTATCTAAGTAATTGTTTCCCCTAATTCTTTACCCTGCTGCTTTCAATGTTCTGCTGTTATGTACTCTAGCCTGTATCCATCTCTGAGAGCAATTTTGTGTATCGCCGTATCTACATCTATATATTAAAGGAATGGTAGTACTTTCCTGGTGTACCTACCATTGTTTTTCCTACCTTCTGACTTTGCTCCTCTTTCCTTTGGGCTCTGACATCTTTATTTCATTATACTACACACTTTAATTGTTTTCCCTGTGATCAACAGATTTGAAAGGATGAAATGCCTTTTGTCCTCTGGAGAAGATTTTTTAGGAAAAAAAAAACACTGGAAAGAAGCTAACTATCTTTTATCTTTTTGTAACTCTCTAACTTACCTATTAGCAGTTGTGTAACATATATGAATGTATTGTTATTTTCAGAAAAAACAGGATTTGTATATTTTGCAGATTTATTTTGCATCATTAATACTGCATTTCATTCCCTCCCTCCCTCCCTCCCTCCCTCCCTCCCTCCCTCCCTCCCTCTCTCCTTTCTTTCTTTCTTTCTTTTTTTCTTTTTTCTTTCTTTCTTTCTTCTTTCTTTCTTTCTTTCTTTCTTTCTTTCTTTCTTTCTTCCTTCCTTTCTTTCTTTCTTTCTCTCTCTCTCTCTCTTTCTTTCTTTCTTTCTTTCTTTCTTTCTTTCTTTCTTTCTTTTCATTTTCCTAGTCTCAGTTTTGGCCATCATAGACTCCTCATATTCCATGCAAGCAACACAAATGGGTTTTACATTGTTAGCAGACAAATTTCTGCATAGACTATTTTTCCCCAAATACTGGTTCCCTTGAGGAGGTCTCACAGCTCCTTTACTCATGGGGAATGACTTTGTGTCCCTAGCTGCCTTTATAAGCATCCTCTAGATACTATATTCCCTAAGATTAAATAAGGAGTAGATGTTTGCCAAATGTTTCCAAGAGGAATGAGCTTTATCCAGAAATTCAGGTAGCAAAGATGAGTTGATACAATACGAAGAAAAAAATTCTCCTTCAATCTTTCTAGTGTTTTGTAGTAAACAGTGGAATAAATTCCCTCCTATATGACCGTCCAAGGAGGAAATGCCCTGGCTCAGTTTTTATGGGTGACTTATCTACTATAAAAATACATGATGATTCCTGGCTATGGATTTTCACTGGCACAGTGCCCAGTCTTTCTTAGATTGTGGCAGAACATGAACATATTTTATGACAAGATATATGCCAATTGCATCATGGTTTCTTGGTAAGCTGCCAAGAGAGCCTTTCTTGCACACAGAACATATAACATCTTGTAAAATTACTGTTATGATGTCAGTGTCTAATCTGCTTTGGTAGTGTAGCAATGGTAAAGCTGAATCTATTTAAATCCTGCTAGTCATGTCTCCTAAACACTTTTACAATAACATAATCACTTCTCTAAATAACTATTGTTGTCTTCCATTCAACAGCTTACTTTTTTTCTGAAATGTTTACATACTCTAGAATTTCTCACACAGCACCTAGAGTGACAGTCCTAAAATGTAAACTTACTAAGCAATCTCCTAGAGTTTATAAAATTATATGCCAGGGTAGACATGTGTGTGCAGATATAGGCACATGTTTGTGGAGGCTGAAAGTGGCAACAAGCATCCTACCTGATCACTCTTCACTTTTTAAATATTAGCTGACATTTGCTTATTGTGTGTGTGCATCTCTTTGTCTCCAATCTGTCCCTCTCTCTGACTCTGTCTACTTGTGTGTGTCTGTGTCTGTGTGCATGCGCACACATGTGCTATGACTTGCCTCCTGTGGAGGTCAGAGGACAACTTCAAGGAGTTATCTCTCCTTCTCCCCACTGTATCTGGAGATTAAACACAGATTGTCAGTCTTGGTGACAAGTGTTTTTCCACAGTGTACATACCACTGGTCAACTACTTTATTTTTTGTGGCATGGTTTCTTGCTGAGTCTTCCTGTCTCTACCTTCCGAGTGATGGAATTGCAGGTGGCTACCAATTCTGCTTGTTTTCTATGTGAGTTCTGTTTGGCAAGTGCTTTATCTACAGAACTGACTCCTCAGCTGCAGGTTTGTTAATTTACAGTTTCTGTTTCTTCTTTGATGGAGAGTACAGAGCAGGTCACAGAAGAAATTAGAAGATATACAAACAGTCAGAAGTGCATTGTAATTCCCATTACAATGTTAAAAAGCATAGGATCTTGTAACAGCGTTTACTTCTTTAAGATATTCCTTTCTTTTTCATAATGAGAAAGAAACCATCTGATTAAAAAAACTACTAAATTAATCATTTTCATCTGCTTTTTTTGGTTTTTCGAGACAGAGTTTCTCTGTGGCTTTGGAGCCTGTCCTGGAACTAGCTCTTGTAGACCAGGCTGGCCTCGAACTCACAGAGATCCGTCTACCTCTATAAGAGCAGAATATCCACAGTGCATCTTGTGATGTGCTGGAGTCTCTGTGTGGGTCTTGGCTGTGCTGGAGTCTCTATGTGCATCTTGAGATGTGCTGGAGTCTTCCTTATGGTCAGAAACTCTAGGTTCACTCAGGGGTGACTATAAATGAGTATGCTGTGATATTACCATTACATACTTGCTATGTCCTTTCTAGGAAGGGCATGGGCTGCCTTTTCTGGTGAGTAAAGAGAAACCATCACTTTCTGAATCTCTGGAAATATGTCATTGCATGTTAGCATGTTTTAGGACGGCTTAGTGTTGAAAACTGGAATAATACTTTTCTCTTGATTTAAATTGTTCTAAGCCAAACTTCAAATTTCTCTGTTGCACTATGACATGTGACTCACTGGGACTGACACTGGGCTTCCCGTGATGGACATAGGTACTTGTTGTCTAAATTTCTCGGTTGTACTATGATATGTGGCTCATTGGGACTGACACTGGGCTTCCTGTGATGGAGATAGGTACTTGTTATCTATGTAGTCTCACTCTCTTAAATTTTCTGAATATTTTTGGTTTTTCTGGAAAGCTCTGGCCTTTCTTCCCGTACCCACCTGTTATGTCTTTTTAAAACAGTGGTGCTGTAGTGTTGAAAGTCACAAACTGCTTATTATAAAAATGCATAAAGTTCTCAGGAGGCTCCAAGGAAGAAACATTAGGGTTTTTTTTTAAACAGTATACAAAGTGCCTTTAAGAACGAGTCACAGGCACTGGTTTTATAAAACACTAACTTGTGTTCCAAAACTGAGGGAATGCAATCCTACTTAGGATGTCAGAAAACACAAGCAGTGCCAGTTACAATAGGCTTTGATGATGAGAAATCCTTCAAAGACTGAACATAAGTTAAAAGAGGAACATGTTTGGAAAGTAACGAACTCATTTTCCATGCCCATCTCTCTTTTGTTGTTGCTGTTTATTGCCTGTTGCTCTACCGCATGGCTTTACCTCTAACTTTATGCAGTGAAGCCTTCCTTCAAGCTTGTGGTATTTCTGCCCCACTCACATTGGATCATAAGCGTGTACTACCACACCTTGGCTTGACTGTTTTCTTTTTATTTGATAGGTTTTCTTTCTTAGTATTTTTGTACTTTATATGGAATCCTCCACAACAATTTTAGGATAATTTTATCCTCACTTTCTCTTAGAAATGGCAGAACTAACCAGTGTGATTCAGTGTGCCAAGGCGGCAAGGCAAGCATACCTGGTTCTCCTCCTCTAGCTCCCTCTAGATCCCCCTCAGCTCTTTAGCCACCCAGAGTCAGTTGGTGTACTAACTCCACGTCAGGCATTCTCCACACCCAGGAGTAGTTGGCCAATATAAAATGGACTTCAAGGGTTTTTTGTTTTTGATTTTACATGGGTTTTCATCATCTTGTTTAGTTTGTTTTTTCAGTAATTTTGTTTGTTTTGCTTGTCATCTTCCTTTGGAGAGGAGGGATATTTTCACATGCACAGCCTGCATTACTATCTCTTATTTCTGTTGGCCTCTTACCAAGGCTTAAGAAGTAAAATTTGGTTATTCATTTATTGTACATGAAATCATGGGATTTTTAAAAATATAAATTAAAATAAAGTACTGGAGGCCAGGGAGAAAGCTCAGTGTTGCTTGGTACTTTGCAAGAGGACCCGAGTTCATTTGCTCTCAGAACCCATGTTGGTTGTTCATGGCCCCCAAGATTCTGGCTTCAGGGGGAGCTGAAGAATCTCAGATCCAGATACCAGTATGTGTGCATGCAAACACACAGACGCGCGCGCTCGCGCACACACACACACACACCTATAATTAAAAATAATAAAACAAATTAAATGTCATGATGTACTGAAGGATCTGTATACTCAATATTAGAATACAAGCTTAGTTTTCCAAATTAGCGAGATTTCAGCGCAAAAATGATCCAGAGAGGAGACTAGAGACTAGATTTCCAATTATCAGTCTAACTTCAAAAATCAGTGCACACATTGTTTACTATACTGAGTATTTAATGCAAGGGTAGATAGTTGAAGAAGAGTTTTGTAAAAAAAATAGAATTTTGCAGTATTATGCCTGATATTTGGCATTCAGGTATGTGATACTGTCCTGAAGTAGGTTTTTAAGTGTATGACATTTTTCATATAATTTTAGTTTGCCTAGTTTGAGATCATCATTTACTTTCTATGCCTTGTTTTTTAATGTAAAATGGGGAAAGCAAGGATATTATAGACTCTTTAAGTTTATTTTTCATTCTATTTTCACGTGTGTGGATGTTTTACTTGCATGTATGTCTGCATACCTGGTGCCCATGAAGATCAGAAAAGATATTGGATACCCAGAGACTCAACTTACACATTATTATCAGTTGCCTTGTGGGTGGTGAGACCTGAGCTGCAGTTTTCTGCAAGAGCACAAAGCCATCTTCCAGCCACCCAATGCAATCTCTTCATGATAAAAATGTGTCATAATTTTGAAAATAGGCATACAATTTTTATTACATATTATTTGAAATAATTATATTTTCTTTTATTTTCTATAGCTACAATGAAAAATTATTTGAAGAAATGGAGTCCGTAAATGATACCACCGTGACAGAATTTGTTCTCACTGGTCTGTCTCAGACTCGAGAAGTGCAGCTAGTCTTGTTTGTTATATTTTTATCCTTCTATCTTTTTATACTTCCAGTGAATATCCTTATTATCTGTACCATCAGGATTGATCCCCACCTGAATTCTCCCATGTATTTCCTGCTGGCTAACTTAGCCTTTCTTGATATTTGGTATTCCTCCATCACAGCGCCTAAGATGCTTGTAGACTTCTTTGTGGAAAGGAAGATCATTTCCTTTGGTGGGTGCATTGCTCAGCTCTTCTTTTTGCACTTTGTTGGGGCCTCTGAGATGTTCCTTCTCACAGTGATGGCCTTTGACCGCTATGCCGCTATCTGCCGCCCTCTCCACTATGCTACCATCATGAACCGACGTCTCTGTTGTGTCTTGGTGGCTCTCTCCTGGACAGGGGGCTTCATTCACTCTATAATACAAGTGGCTCTCATTGTTCGACTCCCATTTTGTGGGCCCAATGAATTAGACAGTTATTTTTGCGACATCACACAGGTTGTCAGGATTGCCTGTGCCAACACTTTCTGGGAAGAGTTAGTGATGATTTTTAGCAGTGGCCTAATTTCAGTGGTGTGCTTCATTGCTCTGTTAATGTCCTACGCATTCCTTCTGGCCATGCTCAAGAAACACTCAGGTTCAGGTGAGAGCACCAGCAGGGCTGTATCCACCTGCTATTCCCATATCACCATAGTAGTGCTAATGTTTGGACCGTCCATCTACATTTATGCTCGTCCATTTGACTCGTTTTCTTTAGATAAAGTGGTATCTGTGTTTCATACTGTGATATTCCCTTTACTCAACCCCATCATCTACACATTAAGAAACAAAGAAGTAAAGGCAGCCATGAAGAAGTTGGTGAATAGATACAGTTTTTGTAAAGAAAAGTGAAAAATAAATGATATATTTTTAGTTCTGTGAAAGTAGGAAGTGGTGGTTTTACTTCCTCTTCTTTGAACTCTAAGATTTCTTTGTTTTTATTTCATATGTATAAATGTTTTTTCTGCATCTATATATGTGCCCCATATGCATGCCTAGTGCCTACAGAAGTCAGAAGGCCTTGAGTCCCTTGGAACTAGAGTTATAGAGAACTGTAAGCCAGTATGTAGGTTCTGAGAACAAAGTCTTGCTCCTCTGTGAGAACAGCAGGTGCCCTCAACCCCTGAACCCCTTATCTGAATTTTTAAAGTCATCATTTTCCTACATTTCCTTTTAAGGCAGAGCACAAATGTATTTAAATGGAAGCAAGTTTGCACATACATCCTGAAATATAATACAGACCATTATTAGAATTCAGATTTAATAATGGTCTCCTAAAACATATGGTTTCATTAATTGTTCCCTGAGTAACTACACTAGGGCAGGTCTGTAAGGAGAATGCCATGTTGTGAAATAATAAAATAAATAAGACTTCATAGGTACGTTCATTATATACTTGAAGAAATGGCCAGCAAGGAAACATAATTTCATGTCACTAAATTAAGTATCGTATTTCATTCTTTGCCCAGTAAGAGTTTTTGACAAAGTATCTTTCTGAGCCTGGAAAACATTGTTTGTTTTGCCTTTTACTTCTAACTCTCCCAGATGTGATAGGAACTGAGGATTCTGTCCTAGGGCCACCTTAACTTCTATTTAAGGTGGCCTACACTGAGCAGCATTACTGACAAATCTCAAGTTTTTACCCATTTTGGAAAAATATTTATACATTCAAAACACAATATAGTTTGCTTGCTATAAGATTTTTCTTATTTCAAAGGTATTCTCCAATAAATTCACAGTGTTTTATAGTCTACATAATAACTGTCAGATGAAGCCAGGCCTGCAGGAAAAGGCTGACTGGAATAAGTAGACGTAAGACATACAGCTGCATGCGCTAGACTCGAGCCTTACAACTCCTTTGTCACTTTGTTTGTTTCCCTTGCATGCTGGTTTCCTACATCCTATTAATTTAAAAAAAATTAACAGTACAATTAATGCTTAGATTTTGCACTATAGTTCAGTTATTTCCCACTAAATCATGTTTTGTAGTTCATATAGATGATACCTACTTATATATGATATATTTAACAGACTAGTAAATTGTTTAGTAGGGGTTAATTTCTTATTTTATAATGCTTAGAACTCAATTACTGATAATATCTCAGAATATAAAAGGTTGGTATGAATTCATGAATGATTAAAAATAACCCCAGAGATATTTATTTATTATTATTACTTACTTATAGAGATGCATTTCTTACATAGGATCTATTTCATACCTGACCCACTGTATCCCAAGTACACAAGATGGAGTGGTGGTATATAATGTTGACTCTTTGCTTTCAACTTTTTTTCCTCATATTGACTTTCCATTTTCTGTGCTCAACATGACTTCTTTTCTAGGAACACAATGACACAGACTGGAATTCTGATTCCCGAATATTGAGTTGACTCTTCATCACCTGGAATGAGTAAAGCAGTAGTCTTATATAAATTCTGAAACATTTTAAAAGCATGAAAACACAAAAGATATATACATACATAATAAATAATGGATTACGTTTCCAGATTTTATATTATTTTATTGTCTTTCTTTAAGATTGGAAGCAGGTAATATAGGGTTAGAAAGTTGTTTTGTTTTATAACTTATGCTTGTGTCATTATTGAAGATATTATTTGACAAGAGACCATTCACTTTTTGTGGCTTTTAAATATCAGTATAAGAATATTTGCTGCATTGAATTAGTAACGAAAGGCAAAGAAGCAGCAGTAGCACAAAAATTGTTTACTTAGGAAAATTATCTGAAGCAAAATTTAATACTGACAGGAACGTGATAACTTTTGGCAAACTACTGAGTCGTGACCAAGACTGATTCATCGAAGAAATAATTTGAATAAATATTAGTGGGAACATTTTGTCATTTCCACCAGTAAATGAGTGAAGACAATTTTTAATAAATCTGACAACAATTCTTAGGTTTATTTTCCAAACAAATTACAATTCTCCTGCTTTTAGTCATAAAAAATTTCATTAGAAGTTTGAAATGTATGACCACATAAATATGACATAGTGCCTTGTCCCGCTGAAATAATTGTCCTCAGATGCTAATAGTGCCAACACTGAGAACTGACTCAGATAATGAACAATGGCAGGAAAGGCAGGCATTGCTCACACCATGCATTATCCTGATGTTGCCAGTCCCACAGCAAGCTCTCAGTAATCCAGCTCCATCACCAGCAAAATTCCAAACTGGTTGAGAGACTTTTCCCCATGTAAAATATTATTACACATTTCCTCCTGATTAAGTTAAACCATCCTTTAGGGTTTTTTGCTTGTTGTTCCTTTTTAGTGTTCCAGTCTTGGTTGCTCTATTTTTCCCTTAAGAGATTATTGTTAAAGTTCTATTTTCAAAATCAGAAAATTATAGACTTAGCAATTTAATTCCCTTAGCCAAAGACTGAAATTGTATTTGATAAGATTGATTTGTGTGAAACCTTACAGTCTTGATTTTATTCATTTCATATTATTTTTGCTAGCCTCAGTAGATCCAAATGGACCTCACGAGGTTTTACAAAAGTTCTCAGCTGTACTTTATTTTTCTCAGCTTATAATTACTGAAAAAATGCTGACTAGATATTAAACATATGTGGCCATATAAATAACGGCACAAAATGTTGTACACAGTATTTTGAAAAAAACATATCCCAGAGATCCACAGGTCTATTAAGACCAGGTTTGTTGACCTATCATGCTTTGTTATGAAATCTAATCAACTATTTTTATGAAAATACAGAAGGTGGAGTGCAAAGTAAAAAAAATTCTTTGCAGAAACAAGCATGATTTTCAGATTTTATATAAAAATTTATTTAACTTACTTAAATTTTATTTTTTATTATTACTTTAGACAATGTTAAGAGTTTCTAACTGTATGATGAAAGTCTAGGAAGTTGTTTCCAAAAACTTTTGTCAAGAAATTACCAGGGAACAAGCATCAGCTAATAATGTAAAGTATAAAAAGCTAGAATGAAACACCAGTACTATGTACTAATATTACATAATTCATATAAAATGTCAGGTTTATTAAAATATGTTTACATTGGTTATATCTTGATAGTCAACTAAAAGTAAAGAGCTGGGCACACCTGTGAAGGATTTTTCTTGATTCAATCATTTGAGGTGAGAAGACCCACTCTAAATCTGTATCATTTGAGGTCTGGAGACCCACCCCAAATATTCTAGTGCCAGCCCACATAAAAGGATATGAAAGAAGGAAGGTTTTTGTTTCTTGCTTTCTTGCTGGCAAGCTCCTCTTAAGCAGTCATGTTCATTTGTTCTGTTGCTGAGGCATTTCTTTACTGGTAAAAGGTACCAAGTCATGTGGCTAACAAGGACAAGAATTATGGGTTAATATGTAAGATATAAGAGTTAATAAGAAGCCTGATCTAATAGGCCTTTGTGTATTTCTTTGGGACCAGGTGTGACAGAAACCTCTGTGAACAATACTGTTTGGCCAACAGCTTAAGAGTCTTTCTAGCTAGCTCTTATGTCTTGAATTAACCCATTTCTATTATTCTGTATATTGCCTTGAGGCTGAGGCTTACTGGGTAAGGTTCTGGCATGGTTCCTTCAGCAGCTACATGGCATCTCTCTGACTCTGCCTACTCTATCTCTTCCAGCCTGGCTATATTCTACCCTGCTATAGGTCGAAGTAGTTTCTTTATTAACCAATAATATATTAAAACATATTCATATCACACAGAGGGGAACCCCACATCCCAGTAGAAACCTACTGCAGTGGAAACTCTAAGGAATCTATAAGGATGACCCTAGTGAAGACTCCTAGTAATGGGGGATACTGAGCCTAAACCAGCCATATTCTGTAACCAGGCTAGGATTTCAGTGGAGGGACTGGGTCACCAACGCACCCATGAAACCTTTGACTACAATTTGTCCTGCCTGAAAGATGTGCTGGCTTAAAGGTGGCATAAAACTTGTGGAAATGACCAACTAATGACTGGTCTAGCTTGAGATGTACACCATTAGAGGGGTTCATACCGGGCATTGCCTGGAGGGCCAGGAACCAGTGGCTGGGTAACAGAGACCTGGGATAGAACCAAACTTGACTGACTGTATAATCGTGATGTTGAGCTCTTTGGACTCTTTTGGGGTCCACTGCCCAGATCCCAGATAAATCACACACGGAGCCTTATTCATTTTTTTTTATAATCTTCTGGCCTTAGCTTGGTTTGTTTCTTGCCAAGTTTTTACTTAACTTATACTTTTTATATATTTTGCCTCTGGGTTTCCCTCTTCTTTTACTTCTGTAAATCTTATTCTTACTCTGTAGATTGCTGTGTAACTGGGTGGATGCCCCCCCCTAATGTCCTCCTCCTTCTCTGGCTACTTCTCCAAACTTGTTCTCCCAGTTCCCTCCTTTTACATATTCTCTCTTCATGCCAGCCCCACCTATCTTTTCTCCTGCCTTGCTATTGGCCATTCAGATCTTTATCAGACCATCAGGAGTTCTAGACAGCAAAGTATCACAGCTACACAGAATTAAACAAATGCAACATCAACAAAAGTAACACACCTTAAAATAATATTGCCAACAACTGACAAAAAATGTCAACGAAATGATTCCTAATGCTTCTCTGATATACTTATAGACAAGAGCCTAGTCTTCAGAGAGGTTTCATCCAGCAACTTGTGGGAGAAGATGCAGAGACCCACAGCCACACATTAGGTAGAACCCAAGGAATTCTGTGGAAGAGGGGAAGGAAGAATTGCATGAAGAAAGGGGGTCAAGGACACCAATAGAAAACCCACAGAATCAAGTAAGCAGGGCTCATAGGAGCTCACAGAGACTACATGGATGTGACCTAGGCCCTCTGCATATACGTTATAGCTCTGTAGCTTTGTCTTCTTGTGGGACTCCTAACAGTGGGTGCAGGGATTGTCTCTGACTCTTTTGTAATAGTTTTGGGACCCTTTTACTCCTACTGGGTTACCTTGTCCAGACTTAATAAGAGTGAAGTTGCCTAGTGTTATTGCAACTTGATATGCATGCTTGATTGATATTCCAGAGAAGCCTGTTTTGTTTTTTTTCTGAAGGGAAATATAGGAGGAGTGAAATTGGAAGACAGGACAGGTAGGGAGAGGGACTGGGAGGAGAAAAGTGGTAGGGAAATGCAGTCAGGATGTAATGTATAAGAGAATAACAACAACAACAACAACAAAAAGAACAAAGGAAAGAAGAAAAGAAATAACTAAAGAAAAAACAGAGTCCTTTCCCACCCTAACCCTGACAGAAGCCATCAGTTGTGGAGAGCTACATTTAAGCAGTCCTCACAATTTATAGGAGTTCTTTTTGATGGTGCCTTCATAGGCTGTCAATTTTAAGGGTGGGTGGAGTGGAATGGAGGTAGGAGATGTCTGAGAAACCTTCTTCCTCTCTCTTCCTCAACTGTGAGTCCACAGTCATTGATACCTCTACAAAGGAAGCTTCCTTGCCCTTTACAGTCAGTGGGAGCAAGGATCACGCACTTTCACATCATTTCTGGCAAGAGCACAAGATCATGGACATCTTCATGGCTTCAGGTATGATCATGTATCACGGACCTGAGCATGATTTCTAGTGGCAGTAGAGATTATGGACATCTATGCAGTCCAGCTCCACCTGTCTAGGGGCAGTGCTGCCCACGGTAAGCTAGCCCTTCCTATATCAAATTATCAATAAAGACAGTCTCCCACAGACATGCCTACAGGTGGAGGCTTTCATATCTAGCTTATGTCAGCTGGACACTCCACTATATCTCCTTATACCATGCTAAATTTCCAGATGAAGACAATACAGTGATCATGACCCACTGTTTTCCAATAATAGAAGGCAAATTCTTTGAGGACTACATGCTCTTTTAATATTCCATAAACTTAACTAAGCTAGTTCAGATTTAACAATATTTAACTATAGACACTAACTTAATCAATGTTATATTACATGGTAAAGAAATAGGAAAAAAGCAACACAAATATCAGCTTAATATTGTTGTAGCCAGGCAGTTCTCGCAGAAGAGGAGACCAGTACTAGCTCTTTATGAAACTGAAGTTTTTATTGAGCCACACAAATCTGGCTTGGGGTACATACTCCTGTGACTACCAGTCTAAAAAGAAAGCCCCACGCTGAGTAAGCAGGGGTTTATAAAGGTAAAACCATGGTTTGGGCAAATTCTGTTGGCATAGCCATGATGACAGGATATGAATTTTTAGCAATAATAGGGCACAGCTGTGTTAGTGTCGTGCTTCTGTTTGATTGGAGAGCAGGAAGCCTGTGGTTACAGAAGCAGAACAATGTAGGTCAGCAAAAGTTTCTGTAAGTATTGTACATGCCTGAGGGGCATGCTGACTATAGCTTTACCAGAGGTCAGGTCATAGCAAATGTATTTCACACACACACACACACACACACACACACACACACACACACACACACGTATGCACATAAGCATACACACACATGCTTATTCTTGACAAAATAGGCAGAAACTCTCATAGCAATTGTACTTCTTGTTTCTGTAACTAATCATGTGGTTTTATGTGCTAGTTCCTTTTCTATTGTTCTGTAGTACCCATCCTATATTCCACACTAAGAAACACCCCAGCAGGTCTTTGTTAATTGTTTTTTCAGGTAGAAGTATTTATAAAGCCTTCCATTTGGTCTATAAACCACAATATCCCCTTTTCTACAGGTCAATGGAGCAGTATGGACTATTCTATCTTCTGTGGACATATATCTATTCTATGACTGCTTTGCTTCTAGGACTGGGGAAATAATCATGGGATAAGTTTGGGTGTTCACTGGACTTCTTACACATATTGAAAAGGTACTTAAAGAGTTTCCAGCTCATTCCACTCTGGCAACACTATGATTAATTAGCCAAAGATAAAGGTCTATATGTGTCAGCCAACTGTGCAGTTCCCTGCCTATCATGTCTGTTATGATAAGTATGCACATCTAGCGTCCAGTGATTCAGTGTTGCTACTTGTCCTTTGATACCCTGGGGTCTATTTAAGAACACTGTATTTAAATGATCCAGTTTAGCATACATGGTGACTATTTTGATTTCTGACATATGAAGAAAGATAGTGACAGATCATTAGGAAGCTGAAACCCTTCCATGGATCTGTTTCTTAGAGTGTCAGTGAAAGGCATGTCTTCTAGAGACTCCCATTGTGGAAGATTAAATTTTGAATGGCAAATCAGTTCTGACATTCCAATTTTCCTAAGTCTTTGATTCCTTCCATTAATATTAGGCCATGAGTTATCAAGCATCTTCAGCTTATTCTTAGTTGGGCATCTTTTCACTATTATTTTAGACAAAAAGTGAAATTTAAAAAACTGAGCTGGAACATTAAACTTAAGATCCATTATCAATTAATTGATCCATATCATACACACAGTTTAATCTAGTTTTTTGATCCTTTCCCATTTTGTCACACTTTTAAAATCCATTCCCACACATATTCTTCAAACTTTTGCTATATGAATTAGAAAACTCAAAAAAGGGTTTTATGAGTTTAGCATTTTCTTGTGGTTGACAATTTATATCCCGCTGCTAGAGATGCTTAGGGCTGAGTCGGATTATAGGTGTAGAGGAAAAAAACAATAGACATGTTAATATGGAAGGGGAAAATCTCATGAGGCCCCATACCAGGAAAAAGAACTACAGTCAGCTAAGGAAAGCTAGCAGTGGACAAAATAGTCTTTCCAAGAGGAGACTCCCCCACCTCCAACTGATTATCCAGTACCAAGTGGTCAGCACTGAAATCACTCACCTAAAAATAATATAAATAATGAGCAATTACAGAACAAAATCCATGCAGTTGAGAAAGCAAGATGGAGGAGTCTATGGAGGGGTTGGGGAATGACACAAAGTGAAAATGATGTAATTGTATTAAAGTTTAAAAACGTATAAAAATAATCAGTGGTCAGTTAGGGGAATCAGCATTATCTTTCTTGGCATATTCTTCAAAGATCTGATTACTCCACATATGATGTAATATCAGTGAAGGCAACATTACAGTCTTTATACATGAGGATATATTTACTACTAAAGCTGGGCAGATTTTCACTTCAGACAAAATAAATCTACCAGAATATGAGAATTCAATGGATTTGGGAGGGAGTGGGGGTATGGGTGGAAGGGAGGGGAGGGAAGGGGAAGGAGGAGGAGAAGAGATGGAAATTTTTAATAAAAAATGAGGAAAAAAATACTTGATCATAAAAAAATGGATTCAATCTGAGCACTCATCAGATTCCTGAAATACAATTTTATCTCAAGTTACAGAATTAACTGTCAACACTCTTTAAGGGTGGAGCTTAAATTTTACATTGTAATCATATTATCATATTCTGAAGATCTGAACTTTGTTTTTGGCAACTTTAGAACTATGATTTCTAGAAAGAAGATTCTGTCTCAGAACAAAATTAGAAACTATTTATGCACATATGGAGCATGTATTTAATAGGCATTATGTCAGAAACAAACAAACACATTTAGTGGCAGTATTTCTGCTTAGTAAACTTTCTTTAATAATCTTTGCCAAAGAGAACAGAGGTTCTTTTATTACAAATTAATTACTAATACTAACTCTCAGCTTATACTTTACCTACCATATAATAAATCTATCATCAATCATCTATCTATTTATCTTTTTTCTATTTATTTTTCTGTATGTATCAGTTATTGAGTGACTATACAGGGTTAAGATAATGATAGATACATAAGAATATTGATAGGATAATGAGAGAGTGGAGTGAGTCATGCCATTTAGGGTTGCTGGTTTGAGGTAATAGCTTCGAAATTTAGTGTAGTTCCAGAGACAAAAGTGGTAAAACTGTGTCCAGATGAAAGAACAGATGACGAGATGAACTGCACAACCAGTATACTGAACAAGGTGGACATAGCTCAAAAATAAAATACATTGTGGCAACTCCAAGGAAGTGAAATACTTGTATAATGTAAGACTAAATAAATAAGTTGAAGAGGACACAAGAGATGGAAAGATGTTCTAGTTGTATGGATCAAGATCAATATTCTGAAAAGGGCCATCCTATTAAAAGCAATGTACAGGTTCAGTGTAATTTCCATCATAATTAAAGGACAATTCTTCACAGAAATTGAAAAAAAAATCCCCAATTTCAATTCTTGGAAAGAATCAAATAAAATCTAAAGATTACTAAAACAATCCTGTATAAAAGGCATTTTATGCATCTATAGAGATGATCATGTGATTTTTCTCTCTAAGTCCATTTATATGATTTATTAATGTGGGAGTCCCTCTGTATGCTGTGAATGTTTTGTTACCATTGGTTAATAAAAAAGCTGCATTGGCCTATAGCAGGGCAGAATATAACAAGGCAGAAAATCCAAGCAGAGATAGAAGAGGAAAGAAATTGGAGTCAGGGAGATGCCATGTAGCTGCTGAAAGAGAAAGATGCCAGAACCTTACTGGTAAATCACAACCTTGTAGCGATACACAGATTAATAGAAATGAGTTAATTTAAGATGTAAAAACTAACGAGAAATACACCTGAGCCATTGACCAAACACCATTGTAATTAATATAATTTTGTGTGATTATTTGAGTCTGGGTGGCCAGGAAACGAAAAAGCAGTCTCCATTTACAATTTATTACATTTATTGACTCGTGTGTTTTGAACTGTCTTCACATCTCCGGAAAAAGCCAGCTTGATTATAGTGTTTGATCTTCTGGATATATACCCACCTTTATTCAGCTTGCAAGTATTTTATTCAAGTATTTTATACCTATGCTCATGAGATATACTGGCTTATGCTAGACTCCTCTTCCTCATTCTTTCTCTCCCCTCCTCCTCCTCCTCTTCTCCTCCTCTTCTTCATCCTCCTTGCCTCTTCCTCCTCCTCCTCATTTTCCTCTTTCTTCTTTACATATTCTTCATCTTTTTATGCCTTTACCTGGCTTTGATATTAGAGAAAATGTATTTTGTTTTATAAAATTTTCGTTTGTCAATTTACTGACATTTGACCTTTTCGTCCATATATTTTTTTAGTATCTAAATCAAAAAATGAGGAAATTTTTGTGTGGGCATAGACCCTGCTATTAGGTAGTACATCTGATTTTATACTGATAGATGTAATTCAACTTGAAAGTATTTTGAAATAAAATATTTAAATAATATTTAATATCTTTAAAATGTAGGTGTATACCAAAGTTAAAGACACAGGCAAAATATTCAAAATCATGAATGGGTCAGTAGTTTATATTAGTTTATATTTATATATTTGTATACACACAAATGCAAAAATAATAATAAAATAAAACAAGACTGTCTTCAAGAGCAGGACTGAGCCAGCAACCTAGGCCAGAGCAGAACTGAGACAGCAAGCTCCATGGGAACCAGAGCAGATCCAGACCAAGGAAATTTGTGGAGGCAGAACTGAGCCAGTGACCTGCACAGAAGCAGACGTGAGACAGTGAACTATACAGGAGCAGGTACAAGGGAGCAACTGCTGAGCGATTGGGCCAGAGCCAAAGACCCCTGCGGGTCTGGGCATGAGTCTGGGACCTCTGAGGTAATAGGCCTTAGCAAGGTCCTCTGCAGGTCAGACACAACCAAGTCTGGGAACTTTGAAGGAGAAGATCAGAGCCAGAGACCTATGCAGGACCAACCCCAAGCCAGGGACCACCGCAGGAGCAGATCCAGACCAGAGACATTTACAGAAACATGTCTGAGCAAGCAATCTAGATGAGAGCAGGCCTGAGAAAGCAAACTCCACTGGAGCAGGGCAAACCCATGGAGTGCTGAGAGACTTTCAGGAACAGGGAGTGGCCAACCGGGTAACTAGAACCATGGCACTGACTGCACCATGAGGTGCAACCATCTGAGCCTTAGATCCACTGGCACCTGGAAGATTAATCAACAGAGTCACAGACAGCCCCAACTACACCAATTAGAGGAAAAGATGGGTAGACAAGAATAAAAATAACTTCAGGAGAATGTTTGAAAACAAAAAACTGGAAGACATCGGCAAAACCCTTTAAAAAAAAGCAATCAAACATATGAAAGAAACTATTCAAGACTGGGAAACTGAAATAGAGACAATAAAGAAAACACAAGCAGGGGGATTATAGAAACAGAAATCATGAGAAAACAATCAGGAACCATAAATGTAAATATAAACAGCAGAATATAAGAGATGGTAGGGAGAATCTCAAATGCCGAAGACACAATAGAAGAACTAGACTCATCAGTTAAAGAAAACATTAAATCTAACAAAAGCTTAACCCAAAGTATCCAGAATATATGGGACACCATGAAAAGACTAAACCTAAGAATAATAGGTATAGAAGTAGGAGAAGTTTAACTCAAAAGCACAGAAAATATATTTAACAAAATCATAGAAGAAAACTTACCCAACATAAAGAAAGATATGTGTATGAAGATACAAGAAGCTTACAGAACATCAAATATACTGTATTAAAAAAGGCCCCTTGCTACATAATAACAAGCCAGGCGGTGGTGGCGCACGCCTTTAATCCCAGCACTCGGGAGGCAGAGGCAGGCGGATCTCTATGAGTTCAAGCCCAGCCTGGTCTACAAGAGCTAGTTCCAAGACAGGCTCCAAAGCTACAGAGAAACCCTCTCTCAAAAAAACTAAAAAAAAAATGCTAAACGTACAGAATAAAGAAAGAATATTAAGAGCTTCAAAGGAAAAATGCCAAGAAATATATATAGGCAGACCTATCAGAATTACACCTGACTTCTCAATGGAGACAATGAAAGCCAGAAGGTCCTGGTCAAGCATTATGCAGACATTAAGAAACCACAAATGCCAGCCTAGACTATTATACCTAACAAAACTTTGAATCACCATAGAAGGACAAAAAAATTATTCCGTGACAAAACTAGATTTAACCAATACCTAGCCACAAATACAGCCCTACACAAAGTACTAAAAGGAAAACCCAAACCCAAGGAAGTTGGTTACATCAACAAAAACAGAGATAGTTGATGACCTCACAGCAACAAATCACAAAAGTGGGAAAAACACACAAATTAACATCACCAACAATGAAAACTAATTAACAAGAGAACAATCACTAGTCTTTAATATACCTTAATATAAATAAACTCAACTCACCTATAAAAAATACAAATAGATTTGATACAAAAACAGAATCCATTCTTCTGTTGCATACAAGAAACACATCTCAACCTCAAAGACAGGCATCACTTGAGTAAAGGGTTGGGAAAAAATTTCCATTCAAATGGACCTAGGGAACAAGTTGATGTAGCTCTCCTAATATCTACCAAAATAGACTTCAAACTACAATCAGTCAAAAGAGACAAAGAAGGACATTTCATATTAGCCACAGGAAAAATCCATCAAGAGGAAATCTCAATACTGAACATCTGTGCCCTAAATACAAGGGCACACTCATATGTAAAAGTAACACTTCTAAAGCTTAAGTCATACATTAAAGTCCATACCCTAATAGCGGGAGACTTCAGCACTCCACTCTCACAACTGGACAGGTCAGCCAGACAAAAAATTAACAGAGAAATAAGGGAACTAACAGATGTTATGACTCAAATGGACTTAACTGACATGTATAGAATATTTCTTCAAAACATAAAAGAATATACCTTCTTCTCAGCACCTTGTGGAACCTTCTCAAAAATTGACCAAATACTTGGTAACAAAACAAACCTCAACAGATACAAAAAATTTGGAATAACCCTATGTATCTTATCAGATCACCATGGCTTAAAACTAGAAGTCAACAGCAACACTAACTCCAGAGAGCCCACAAACACATGTAAATTAAGCAATGCTCACCTGAATCATCAATGGGTGAAGGAAGAAATAAAAGGAGATATTAAAGGCTTCCTAAAATACAATGAAAATGAAAACATAACATACCCAAATTTATGGGACACAATGAAAACAGCATTAAGAGGAAAGGTCACAGCACTAAATGCCTACATAAAGAAGCTGGAAAAATCCCACACTAGTGAATTAACAGAACATTTAAAAACTTTAGAACAAAAAGAAGCAAACTCACCTAGGAGGACTAGATGACAGCAAGTAATCAAATTGAGAGCTGAAATCAACAATATAGAAACAAAGAAAACAATACAAAGAATCAATGAGACAAAGATTTGGCTATTTGAGAAAATGAACAAAATAGTCAAACCTTTATCCAAACTAACCCAAAGGCAGAGAGAGAATATCCAAATTAACAAAATCAGAAATGAAAAGCAAGACATAACAACAGACACGGAATGAAATCCAGAGAATTGTCAGGTCATATTTTTGAAAAACTGTACTCCAAAAAAATTGGAAAACTTAAAGGAAGTGGCAACTTCCTGAATAAATATCACTTACCAAAATTAAATTAAGACCAAATAAGCAAATTAAACAGACCTATAACTGCTAAAGAAGTAGAAACAGTCATCAAAAGTATCCCCCCCCCCCCAAAAAAAACCAATCAGGACCAGATGGTTTCAGCTCAGAATTCTACAAGATTTTCAAAGAGGAATTAATACCAATACTCCTCAAATTGTACCACACAATAGAGATGGAAGGAACATTGCCAAACTCTTTTTATGAGGCTATAATTATCCTGATACTCAAACCATAGATTCCAAAATTCTAAATAAAATACTGGCAAATCAATTCCAAGAACACATCAGATCCATCATCCACCATGATCAAGTCGACTTCATCCCACAGATGTGGGGATGGTTCAACATATGAAAATCTGTCAAGGTAACCCACCATATAAACAAACTGAAAAATAAAAACCATGAGATCATCTAATTAGATGCCAAAAAATAGCATAAAATATCTGAGTAACTCTAACCAAACAAGTGGAAGATTTATATGACAAGAACTTTAAATCCTTGAAGAAAGAAATGGAAGAAGACACCACAAAGTGGAAAGATCACCCATGCTCTTGGGTAGGTAGAATTAACATAGTTTACTAAAAATGGCAATCTTACCAAAGCAATCTACAGATTCAATGCAATACCCATCAAAATCCCAGCAAAATTCTTCACAGACCTCAAAAGAACAATATTCAACTTCATTTGGAAAAGCAAAAAACCCAGGATAACCGAAGCAATCTTGTACAATAAAAGAATTTCTGGTGGAATCACAATCCCTGACTTCACACTCCACTACAGAGCTACAGTACTGAAAACAGCCTGGTATTGTCATAGGAACAGACAGGAGTACCAACGGAACTGAATAGAAGACCCAGATATTAATCCACACACTTTCAAACACCTGAATTTTGACAAAGAAGCAAAATATATCAAATAGAAAAAGAAAGCATATTTAACAAATGTGGCTGGCATAACTGGATATCTACATGTAGAAAAATGAAAATAGATCCATGTTTATCACCATGCACAAAACTCAAGTCCAAATGGATCACAGACCTCAACATAAAGCTGGCAACACTTCATCTTATAGAAGAGAAAGTGGGAAGTACAATTGAATGCATTGGCACAGGGGACCACTTCCTAAATATAACGCGAATATCACAGACACTGAGAGAAACAATTAATAAATGGGACCTCTTGAAACTGAAAAGCTTCTGTGAAGCAAAGGCATGGTCAATATGACAAAATAACAGTCCACAGAATAAGAAAAGATATTCACCAACCCAACATCATACAGAGGTCTGACCTCCAAAATATACAAATAAGAAATTGGTCATCAAAAGGACAAATAATCCAGTAAAATAAATGGATTACAGACCTAAAGAGAGAACTCTCACCTGAGGAATCTAGGAAATGCTCAACATCCTTAGTCATCAGAGAAATACAAATCAAAACTACTCTGAGATTCCATCTTATACCTATAAGAATGGCCAAGATCAAAAACACTGATGACAACTTATTCTGGAGAGGTTGTGTGGTAAAGGGAACACTCCTGCATTACTTGTGGGAATGCAAGCATGTACAACCCTTTTGGATGTCAGTGTGGTGATTTCTCAGAAAATTAGGAAACAACCTTCCTTAAGACCCAACAACACCACTTTTGGGTATATATTCAAAGGATGCTCAACCATGCCACAAGGACATGTGCTTAACTATGTTTATAGCAACATTGTTTGTCATAATCAGAACAACCTAAATGCCCCTCAACTGAAGAACGAATAAGGAAAATGTGGTACATTTACACAATGGAGTACTACATAGCAGGAAAAATAACAACATCTTGAATTTTACAGGCAAATGGATGGAGCTAGAAAATGTCATATTGAGTGAGGTAACCCAGACTCAGAAAGACCATTATCATATGTATTCACTCATAAGTAGTTTTAAAACACAAAACAAAGGAAACCAGCCTACAAATCACAATCCCAGAGAACCTAGACAACAATGAATACCCTAATAGATACATACATGGATCTACTCTATATGGGAAGTGGAAAAAGACAAGATCTCCTGAGTAAATTGGGAGCATGGAGACCTTGGGAGAGGGTTGAGGGGAGGGGAGAGGAAGAGAGGGAGCAGCTCAATAAAAATCAATAAAATTAAAAAAAACATTTTTCCAATTTATCTTTTATTCTTACATGATGTCTAAATTATTTTATATTTTTATTTTGATTAGATCAATTCATGAGTTTCAGTTTTGTGTGTGTATGTGTGTGCCATTAGATTTATTTTTAAAATGTGTTTTTAATTGAAATAGGATTACATCTCCTTCATTCCTTTCCTCCCTCCAGTTCCTACTAGTTACCTTCCTTCCAGCTCTTCAATCTCTAGTTCCCCATTTCGAGTTGACAGTCTTGATTTTTTTTATTGGTTTTTATTAAGCTCTACATTTTTCTCTGCTCCCCCCTTCCTCTTAACTGCAAACAAACCAAAATTCCATATCAAAATTAAAGATTCAGTAGAAGAAAAAGAGATCTTACGTCATGGTAAAAATTTCCATTTCTAAAAACAATTCATTGCTGCTCCAATCCTTTTTTGTTGACTAAGTTTGTTTTTTGACACCTTACCCATGCATTTAGCATATGCTAATTATTCCTTCTCTCCCCCACATACATTTCTCATTACTTCTCTTTCTTATAAGTGCATTCCCAGGTTCACATTTTCTTTTTGTGATACTCTGAGTTTAACAGTGTGAGGTAGTCCGTGTAACTACTGACTTGAGGTTATTCACTGAAGCCTGGTGGACTCACCAGTGAGTGAGTAGATATCTGAAGATAATGGCACTGTGTGGTGGTTTGATGCACAAGGCACCCATAGGCTCAAGTCCTTTCCATAAGTTTTCTTGGTTATGACGTTTTGTCATGGCTATAAAAAAAAACTGAGATGGGAATAAAGGCACGCACCACCACCGGATTTAATCCCATCCCAGTTTTTTGTTTTGTTTTGTTTTTACAGCAGGCGAATCTCTGTGAGTTCGAGGCCAACCTTGTCTACCAGAGCTAATTCCAGGACAGGCTCCAAAGCTACGTGAAACCCATCTTGAGAAACTAAGAGAAAGAGAGAGAGAGGGGGGGGGTTGTTGGTTCCAGATAATGGCATATTATTGTCACAGATCTGGACATGCTCCTTTTAGAGATGTGTGGAAGAGTATACCTTTGGACTAGGAAAGCAGTTGAATGTTGGAAGTGATACTTAAAGAGCAATCCTAGTGAGAACTCAGAAAACCGTACTGCTGAGAGTCACATGGACTATTCAGGCCCAGCTCAAGAGGTTTCAGAGGAACACAATATTAGCAATGAGGCTAAGAATCAGTCTTGTAATATTTTGGCAAAAATGTGGCTTCTTTTTGTCCTTGTTCTAAAAATCTTCTGGTGGCTAAATTGAAAAAAATTGGACTTACTTCTTTGGCAGAAGATTTTTCAAGACAGTCTAACGTTTACTGTGCTGTGTGGTTATTTCATGCTTATGTAGATCTACAATGAAGAAGAGAATGAGGGTCAAAATGAAATACAAAAGGACTGTGCCCTCAGGGTGAGACCCACCCAGCTAATCTTACAACTTTGAGAAGAAACGGCCTAAGTAATTACCTGTTCTCAAAGGCAGCAACAAAAAAAGTTTATACACATGTAATTCAAAAACGGGAGCAGATTCCATTTCGAGAAGGCAACAGAACTGATCAACCCCAGCTAGTGAGGTTCTAGCCTTAGAATCATGAATTATCTAGGAGTAAAGAGGTTGTGGAGCTTCAGGAAACCACAGTGGCCAGGCTGGTAGCAGGGTTGTCCTTGCATGGAGGTCCTGAGAGGCCATCCTGTGAAGCTGTGGCTGGATTGAGTGTGAGAGCTAACCCAGGTGGTGGAAGTGCCAGAGAGAACTCCATATAGGGAGTGGGAGCAGTCCAAAACTGAAAAGCTTGTTGCATTTATTGAAGCTAGGAGGGTGAAGTCATCTAATTCCTTTGAAAATCAGACAGTTACAGAATTTTGAGTGTTCCCTGCTAGGATTTAGTCTAGCTTTGGTTCATTATTTCCTAACCATGCTTTTTTCCCTCTCTGTGGAACTGTAATGTATGTTCGGTGACACTGTATATGGAAGTATGTCATTTGTTTTTTAATTTCAGTTTTGCTGGGGGTTACAAGTTAGAGATTGTGTTGAGTCTTAGAAGAGGCTTGGACTTTGGGATTTGAAAATGTGTTGAAGTTGAAAAAACTATGGGGACTTTTGAGGTTTCACCTAATGTATTTTTACAATATGGGATGGCTACAAGCCTACAGAGGCTAGGGAATCAAGTGTGGTAGATTAAATGATAATGCCCCCCTCCCCCACGCACATATATATTCATACATTGGAATGCTTGGTCCCTAGTTTGAGGAGCTGGAACTGTTTGGGAAGGATTAGGAAGTGAGGCATTGTTGGAGATGGTATGTCACTGGGGGCAGGCTTAGCAGTCTCAAAAGCCTACACCCTCAGCAGTTAGTTGTCTTTCTGTCTCATGGTCATTGTCCCAATATTTGAGCTTTCAGGTATTGTTCCAGTGACATTGCTGCCTACCCCACCATACTCACACCACGGTGGTCATGTACACAAGGTTTTGGAATTGTGGGTTCCAACATTAAATGATTAAATGATTTTTTTTGTAAGTTGCCCTTGTCATACTGTTTTTCCACAGCAAGAGCAAATTAAGCAACGTTCATTCATCTGTGAGGATTAGGACCTCTGAGACTTTCCCCATTCATGACTGCCTTTTGTTGGGCTCAGTATTGTGCAAGCCCAGTACAGGCAACTACAGCTGCAATAAACTCATGATTACAATTGTGTCTTGCTAAAAATAGCATTTCACAGCCTTATTCCCTATTCTTTTTATAAGAGACAAGGGTCTTATATTCATTCTGTTCCCTCTTCTGTATTGTTCCCTGAGACTTCCAGAGGGTGGTATTGAATTTAGCTTCATCTTTTCATATTTTTTGTAATTTTAACTTACATCTCAAAAGAGTAGAGACATAAGTCTATTTTTAGTTGTTGGATATACCTTACTTTAATTGTACCATGTTTGTATATAGTGTTTTATTTCATTATCTTATGTATTGTTTTGTGTCATGACCATTTTTAAGCTTGGGTGTAATATTCTTATATCTATAACATGGAAATATTATATCAAATGAAGAGGATGGCAAAAAATCAGAGTCACATCACAATAGCAAATAAACTTAAAATGACCCAGGGATTTCTTTCTTGCTATCCTTCTTACCTACTCAGTCTTTGTATATCAGATTTTAGGAATGGATATTCCATTCCTAGCAACGTGATATAAAATTTGCCTTCATATAAAAGAAATGTGATGCTTGTGCTAAGGATCTTAGGAAAAGAACCATAACTGAATTAGTAATTCTAGAAGCCAGGTTGGCTGATTGCAGAGAGTTAAAGTGTTATATCTTTTATTGTCAACCCCTGAATGTGACCTTCCTTCCTTGTGACTATTTAATACAGCTTTAAAAAATATACAAATAGACTTTTAGCTTCTACCTCAAATATCAAGGAGCCTTCCCATATTAGCTGATTAACAAGAATAATTTACATTTGGATCTCTAGGTTTTCATGACAAGGATAGGTAATATCTATTGTAACTTTTGTAACAATCCAAATACATTTTGAACTTTCATACTTAACTGCTGTGTTAATTTTATGTTTTCTTTTCATAGTGTATCCATCCTCTGATGGCCCAGCAACAATTCAAATCTATCTGTCTGAGTCTTCTGATCATCCTGCAAGAATTGAAAGTCAGCAAGGACAAAGACACTAAACTCTTCTATTAACCATTAAGAGAAAAGTGATCACCTCACTGACCATCTCCTAAATAATTTTTGTCTGAATGTCTAGTGGGGAAAGATAGGCAGTTCAATGGGCTTTAGAAGGCTTGAAGTAACTTGAGGATTAATCCCTCCCCTGCATTTGACTAAGGAGCCAACCTCCAATTTACCAACTGAAAAGGAGAAAGTTTTCGAAAGACCAATTCAATGATGGTTAATTGTGATTGGTCAATACAATGGAATCTGAATGATTCTAATACAGTACAATACAATGAATCTAAGTCTGGCACTGGAGGAAGTCATACCATTTTTATCTGCTCCAAATATTATTTTATTATTATCTCTCACTTAAGCTCCTGATCTTACCGGGCCTGTCAATCAACTGGTCAGTAATTTGTATTGTTCAAATTATTTGTTTCCTTCAGCTATCCCATTAGGCAGAAGAGTGATCTTATTTTAATTTTTGGCATAGGACTCAACATATATCACATATTATATCAAGCAGACCTGTCAATTACCTGACCACCCCTAAGAAAATATGAACTACCAGAAGAACTGCTGAGGATATGGGAAGAACACTTCTATATTCAGTAAGAAGTACATTTACACCTCCCAACAACACCTTTCTCACTGCAGTCTTTACTTGTACTACACCTTTTTTGAGTTTTAACCAAAACTCAAAAACCATAGCCTTTCCTTTTCCCTTCTTTTAATTTTTTTCTTTGAAACCTATCCACAACTCTAAACAAGCTTACCTTGTTACTCTGGAATGCATCATAGTTTTCTCTGATGTTTCCTTCCCTTCAGGTAGATGCCTACAGGTCTCCACTGTCCACCCACTACTGAAAGTGTGAGTTTCTCTCTCTTCTTCATCTTTCTTCTCTGAGAAGCTACTGGATTTACAGATTGATAGCCCTGTAACTTTTAATTCAAACTCTAATGAAATCATCTTTAACATTCAGCCCAATGGGGAAATCTCATGAGGTTGCATCCCTAGACAATAAGAAATACAGTCAGCTAAGGAATGCTGAGAGCAGGAGCAATATGAACTTCAGGATATAGGACTACAGTTGATTATCCATTGACAGTTGGTCAGTCCGAAAATTGCATACATACAGGTAACATTGCACAGATGGTGCAGGTTATATTTATATGTTTTGTAGTGTGTGTGTGTGTGTGTGTGTGTGTGTGTGAGAGAGAGAGAGAGAGAGAGAGAGAGAGAGAGAGAGAGAGAGAGAGAGAGAGAGAGAGTAAAATGTCAGTTAAGGGAAACAAAGTCATGAATTTGAGAGGCAGCAAGAAGGGACATGGGAGGAGTTGGAGGAAATAAAAAGGGAAGAACTGATGTAATTATAATTTAAAAAGCAACTATTTTATAAAAATAAATAAAAGATTCATTCTAAATCAGTTTTTAAGTTTTTGCATCAATAAGTCTGAGAATCCACAAAAGAAACCCCAACTCTTCAGTAACATGACTTCTACTACTGCACTTTCTTACCAAGGCAATGATTTCTTTTTCCTCCATTTCCCATTCTCCATACAAACTCTCCCATATACCTGCCATTGCTCACCTTGAATTTGTAGCCTCCTCTTAATTAATTGTTGTTATCTATTCCTTCATACATAAGTCCTACCTGCTCAGTCTGTATAATGTTATTTGTTTATTTGATTTCAGAACTGAATATCTGACATTAGATAATAAATTGGTGTGCTCTTTCCTAGGGAAAGAATAATATTCTTTAGTTGTCTATAGTTCTTTGTATAGTGTTGAGGTCTTGTGGGCTTTCCCATGTCCATATTAGCATGTCTTTTATTATCATTCTTGGTCAGCTACTGTTGCTGAGATATTTATGTGTACAGCTTTTTAAATTTCTAAGAGACACAATCTCACAACAAACGTCCTATTACTCTGGCTTTTAGAAACTTTTTGACCCCACTTGTGAAATTATTCTAGAGCTTTAGGTGTGAGAGTTGTACTATAGATGTTTCCATTGCTCTGGGCTCTAAAACTCAGCATTTTTGTTGTGGTTTTCTGTAATGGTCCCCTACTGTTACAAAAAACTGATTTTTCTTTTATTTTTGATATTATAATTACAAAATTTCTTTTTTAAAAAAATATTTATTTATTTATTATATATACAATATTCTGTCTTTGTGCATGCCTTCAGGCCAGAAAAGGGCACCAGACCCCATTACAGATGTTTGTGAGCCACCATGTGTTTGCTGGGTATTGAACTCAGGACCTTTGGAAGAGCAGGCAATGCTCTTAACTTCTGAGCCATCTCTCTAGCCCCAATTACAAAATTTCTTACTCCTACTTCCTTCCTTCAAATTCTTCCATATAGCTCTTCTTCAAATTTAGTTCTTCTTTTTTCTCTAAATATTATTGTATGCAAATATGTATTCAACCACACATATACATATACGTACATATATTTTCTTAAATATACTCCATTCACCCATAAGCTTACTGGTATGTGTGTTTTTAGGACTGATCATTTGTCATTGGGCAATTAATATTTCTTCTTTGGGAAATATCATGTCTTCCACACCCTGACTTTCTGTTGCCTATAGTAGTTTGTATAAGGTTGAGATATTGTGGGCTTTTCTTGTCTCCTGTGGCATGGTCATTATAATCCTTGTTGAGGTCACATTTGGGCAACCACAGTGGTAAGACTTTATGGCTATAATTTCTGATATTACTAGGGTACACATCTCATAGTAAACTTTCTGATTCTTATGTTCTTACAAACTTTCTAAGCCCCCTTTTGAAATGCTCCCTGAGACAAACATTTAGGGGTGTTTTTATGGATGTGTCAGTTAAGATGTATCCACAAATCTACGGTTGGATTGGTTGTAATTTTCTGTCATGGTCTCCTTCTCCTGCAAGGAGGAATTTTCTTAATGAGGGGTGGAGACTACACTTATCTGTGAACACAAGGACAGATGTTTATATATTGTTGTTAGGGATTGTGCTGGTTCAGTAAGTTTGTAGTTGTTGATTCTCCTCCAATGACCACAACTGCACTAGCCCTGATTGGTTAGCTAGATTCCAAGTACAATACATGATCTCCCTCTTGTTGAGTCTTAAGTCCAGTTAGAGATTTATTTGTTACCATTAAGGTATGAGTGACCACTAGTGCATGGTAGTCATCACTGTGGGTCATAGGCATCAGAGCTGGGTAGGGCTTGTGTCCTTCTTTGGAAGCTTGAATAGTGCCTCTGGTGCCATGAAAGGTTGTTCTCAGGGAGGTTAGTACCTGTTCAAGGGTCTCTAATCTGTCAGTGACAGAAAGTTTGTTTTAGAACCCACTTCTTGCCTTATAAATCTTGATTGACATTTATTTGGACATTTATATGTAATAAATCCCTAGTTTCCTTCTTTGTCCATAACCTGCTGGCATTTTGACAATTCCCACAAAAATTCCCTACAGCCTAGTTAGCCTGAAAATTCCCAAGGCCCATTCTCCATTGCATCACAAATTAATTGTGTATGTCAAACTGTAAAAGGCCCTTCTCTTATAAGAAAAATTTAAGAACAAAGTTGGAACATCAGGTATTGCCTCTTTCATTAGAAGGCGATGTTTGTTGTGTGAGAGAACTGGTGGATTGTTAGAGAGGTAAATGTTCTCACTATTCTTCATTTTTATAAAGAATAAAACTAAGGGATAAATAATGCAGTTCTTCAGGTTTTATACTTATTGTCTTGAATGCAAAGAAGCATAGCAAAAATAAAATGCTAAATGAATGCCAAATTAGAGTGCACTGTCAGCAACACAGTATGTTCTTCTTCAGACACTTAGAACTGTTTTATTAGAATTACACATAGTTTTCAAAAATACAAATTGTTCACCATGGACAACATGGCTGGGCCTGCTTGGACCCACAAATAAAGACCTACCCTGCCAAAAAATACAAATTGTTTTGATGTTTATTCTTAGACATAAATTTATACCTACCAACTGAAACAAGAGAGAATATAAACATTAACCAATACAGAAATGTTGATAATTGAAAAAAAATATTTCCTTGGCTCCTGGTTTTGAAAAAGAAAAACGCTGACATGGTTTCCCACACAGCTGGGAAAAGAGGTTCTCTTTTTGCAAGTAATACTGACGAACAAAGATCTCTGTCATTGACAGCAGGCTGATGTTAAATCCATGTAAGTTCTGATTTTGTCATCTTAGATTTATGCAGTTAACAAACTCAACAACTTCAGTCTAAAATTAAGAAAAAGAAAATCTATATCACACCCACTTACTTCTTAGTACGTAGCATACCTTGTGCATCTATGTATTTCTATGAGGGGTATTGATCACACCCATCAGTATGTCTCTCTGAATCCCCTTAGTACCACCCGCATCTAGATTCACCACAGGTCTTTATTTTAGTGCTAATAACATCAAGTTTGTTTAGTGCCTCCGGTGAGCACATGAGTATGTTAATATCTACTATACATATTTCAGCAATTTTTTTCTTAGGATGCAATATGTATGTATCCATATATTTATCTTTTTAGTGAATGAACACACACTTGTGTGTATGTGTTTTTCTGATCTAATGTGCTTTTTCTATACTTCTTAGTTTGACAATATAGGGAAATTTGGGTCATTATTAAATCTATCAATATAAGGTTAGAGGACAGATGAAAGAGAAACAGAGATAGAGAAAATCTTTGATTTCTTTAAAGAGGTGTAATTATAAACATGTGAAGTGATTTTTAATTTGAGACATTTGTTTCTTACTCCTATTCTCTTTCACTCTGTCTCTTCAGTTGTAGGTATTGAAGCCTCCTTTCCTTCAACTCTGTTTTCAATCTGCTCTATGTAAATAGCCTAAAAGTTTCTTTGTACATTTTATAGTGAACAACAGAATGATGCTGCAAAAACTAAAAGACAGGATTTTAAAAACTTAGATAAAAATATACTTGTCATGAAATTGCTATAGTTAATATAACAGTAAAATTTCATATTCATTCTGATACAGTGTACTCTTCTCATAGGGAGATTATATGGAGGAAAGTACCAGTTATAACTTCAGTAATGGCCCGAAGGATACATTCTCTGTAAAGAAAGATGTCCTCAGGAAATTGTGTGTGTGTGTGTGTGTGTGTGTGTGTGTGTGTGTGTTTAATTAAGTCAGCACACTTAAGGAATAATTGATATCTAAAAACAAATATCAACTGATAATACAATTTATTTTGGTAAGTAAGTATACATGTAAAACAATCACATTATAGTTAAGGCATTGAATATGTGTATCACTCCTGTTTAATATCAATACTCATCCATCCCCTTGTAAAATATATACATGAAGACTTTAATAAGTGGAAGTAGGTTGCTTACTTTGCCAAAAACAGAAACAAAACAAAACAAAAATTCAATCTTAGGGCATTGAGAAATAAACCCAGAACAATGGCAACTTTTTCTGCACATGAGAGTCAAATAGGAGGTCAGGACTAAAGCTGGCAGGAAGTCTAAAGAGTAGAATGTTTGGCAGTTGTGAAATGCAGAAGCTAAAGGACAGAAGAGACAGATTAGATATGGAGAGTGGTGGGACCATTTGCTTGTGTCTAACCATGTTTCTAGAAGAAGAATAGCTATGATCTAGGTGGAAGATACAGTGATAAACATTTGATTTGTTATGTTCTGTAGGGACTGGTGATGGAGACAGAAAACAGGACAGTTGTCACAGAATTCATCCTCATAGGACTCACACAGTCACAGGAAATTCAGCTCTTGGTCTTTGTTCTGAGCTTAATTTTCTACACCATCATCTTGCCTGGAAATGTCTTCATCATCCTCACCATCTTATCAGACCCTGGGCTCGGTGCCCCACTTTATTACCTCCTGGGAAATTTGGCTTTCCTGGATGCCTCCTATTCCTTCATCGTGACTCCCAGGATGTTGGTGGACATCTTCTCTGAGAAGAAGGTAATCTCCTATAAAGACTGCATCACTCAGCTATTTTTCTTGCACTTTCTTGGAGGAGGGGAATTTTTACTTCTGGTTGTGATGGCCTTCGACCGCTACATTGCCATCTGCAGGCCTTTACACTATTCCACTGTCATGAGCCCTAGAGCCTGCTATGTGATGCTGTTGGCTCCATGGCTTGGAGGCTTTGTTCATTCCGTAATTCAGGTTGTCCTCATCCTCCGCTTGCCTTTCTGTGGTCCAAACCATCTGGATAATTTCTTCTGTGATGTTCTTCAGGTCATCAAGCTTGCCTGCACAGACACCTTTGCTGTTGAGCTCCTAATGATATTCAACAGTGGCCTGCTTACCCTTGTCTGCTTCCTTGGGCTGCTGACTTCCTATGCAGTTATTTTATGCCATGTTCACAGGTCAGCTTCTGAAGGAAAGAACAAAGCTATATCGACATGTACCACTCATGTCATAATTATATTTCTTATGTTTGGACCTGCAATCTTCATCTATACACGCCCATTCACAGCTTTAGCAGCTGACAAGGTGGTTTCTTTCTTCCACACTGTAATATTTCCCTTGATGAATCCTGTGATTTATACCCTTCGAAACCAGGAAGTAAAAACTTCTATGAAAAAGTTAATCATTCGCCATATAGTTTGTTAAATGGTTTTTATATGAGAAATCAGGTAGGGGTAATGTGGCATGCATTTATTAAATTACAAAAAAATGACATTATTCTAGATTCGATTTAATTTTTCAGGTACTATTATAGACAATTTGATTGAATTACACATAATGATAAAATATAGTTCATATGTTTAAAGTATGCAACAGAAATAATGGATCTGTTTAAGTACAATGGATAAATGTGATAGATAAAGGGATTAAATTTTAATTTAATTAAGAGTAAAAACACTAAAGGATTTTTATGCTATAGCCAATAATTTCACTTTCTCTATAACCACAGTAATAATATCTTAGCATTTTAAGTAAAAGAATAACTAACCCACAGTTTGTTCATTGTGTAATGTGTCATGACCATAATTCTATAAATAGATCAATTCATTTTGATTAATGGGGCAGTAGGTTATATAATATCAAGAGCCAAATGGCAGAGGGCTTTCTGCTTCCTTACTTTTGGTATTCTCAACATCACCTTGGATAAATTACAAGCAAGTATTAGACTTTTTTTTCTTCTCTCTTTTTCAAGAGTTGAGACACAGCTTCTTTTGATCCTTTGGGGTGTTATTCTTTATTTCATTGCTCACACTATAGTCTAATGCCTTGCTCTTTTTCCAGACCATTGGAGAATCTTATTTTCAGCATCACATCATACTACAAGATGGATCTCCCAGAAGTCTTTTTAAAAAAAAACAAACAAACAAACAAAAAAAACATTTCATTCCCACATAGTCAAACTTACCGATGTTTCTCCTTGCTTCCATATAAAAATAAGACTTGCTAGTTTAGTACTTATGTGACCTTTTCCACTCACCCACTGTTCAGTTTTATCATCATGTGTGCTCTCCATGCAAAGGGAGTTTCTCTAGTTAGGCTACTGTGGCTCTCCAAAGAAGAGATGCACTTGTTCCTGCTTCTGATTCAAACACTTTGCCCTCACTATCATCTCAGCTTTGATTTTCCATTTTCTTTTTCTTTTCTCAACCAAAGTATGGTGACATTTGTAAGAGATCTCCAATGATATCACTTTTTAAAAGCACTTTTCAAATGGGATAGTGTCATTACAAGCACCTATTTGTTAAACTGTTGTGAAAGATAGGGATGTAAAGGAAATTCTCATAATGGGACAGTTTTAACAATCACACAGACATGTAATGACCAAACTGAAAGCCAAAGGAAGTCATTGAAGTTTGTCTTTCTTTAACACACAGGTCAAAATTAGACCATATCTCTATGTAGTTGATTCTCCACGATGTTCTGGTGGTTTGATGGCCACTGCCTGTTTCTTGTAGTGATTATATTGATTTAAATAATTCCTTTATGTAGATTAGTGTTTTGCCTCCATGTATGCTTCTATACCTGTGCCTGTTGTATACAAAATTTAGAAAAGGGTGTCAATTCACAGAAATTGCAGTAATGAGTTAGAACCTATGTGGTACTCAGCACTGTATTCAGCTCCTCTGAAAGATCAGCAATTGCTCTTAACCATAGAGACATCCTTCTGGTATACAGTTTACACATTAATCTCCCTGTTCCTGCTGTGCTCTTAGACACAGACACTACATGAATGCTTACATAGAGACATCCATGTGGTATACAGTTTCCACACTCGTCTCTCTGTTCCTGCTGTGCTCTTAGAAACAGGCACTACACGAGTGCTTACATAGAGACATCCATGTGGTATACAGTTTACACACTCGTCTCTCTTTCCTGCTGTGCTCTTAGACATAGGCACTACACGAGTGCTTACATAGAGACATCTGTGTGGTATACAGTTTACACACTCGTCTCTCTGTTCCTGCTGTGCTCTTAGACACAGGCACTACACGAGGGCCTACATAGAGACATCCATGTGGTATACAGTTTACACACTCGTCTCTCTGTTCCTGCTGTGCTCTTAGACACAGGCACTACATGAGTGCCTCCTGGACAGAGGAGAGCTCTTGATCGCACTTCTCAGGTGTTTAGGTTCTGCTCACCTTCCTTGTGAAAATACACATCTCAAAGGAAATGCAAGCTAGGTCCTGGCCGATTTTATCCCAATTTGTGTGTTCTATTTGGAAGCATCTATCTCTTTTTACAGTTTTCCTTTCATGTCATTTCCCATCATCCCCCTAGCTTGCCTTAATCAAGCACAAAATAACTGAGGTTGTTTGGTGACATTGTGTTATTTAAAATTTTTATTTTTTGATCAAAGCAGAGAAAAAATGAGAAAATATATGTTATTTTTTTCAAATTTTAAGATTATACCTTAATTATAAATTTTCCTTTTTCTCTTTTCTCTCCCCAAATCTTCTCATATACCCATCCTTGCTCTCTATCAACTTTATGACCACTTTTTAAAAATTGATGTTGCTTAATATATGTATTTTATATACATATATTTTTAAATATAAACTTTGATTCCATGTAATATTACTTGAATATATGTAATTGGGGATGATGATTTGGCATTGGACAATTAATTGCTGTGCTCTTTTTGTTGACCCCAAATCTCGAACAAAAATAACCACCACAAGACCAACTATGATGCAAAAACAGAGAGTCTTTATTTGTGAGTTAACTTGGGTCCCTCCATTCATCTAAAGCAGCAGCAACAGCAAGAATAGCAGCAGCGACTACAACAGCAGAAGCAGATGTACAACAGGTTTCAAAGTCCGCAGACTTTTCTCCAGCTCTAGGTTCAGGGGCAAAGTGTTTTCTCCTCGGGCTCTGGTCCCATTTTCAGGGTGTATTTCATTCTCTGGGTCTGGACATGGAGGGTCTGTGTAGATCAGGGATTTTCTGGCACCTGGCTCTCTCATTTCCTTCAAGGATACTACCTTTCCTTAGTTTCCTGTAGTTCACTGTGTAGAGTTGAGACTTCATGGACTTTTCCTCTTCCACTTTGGTATGTTTGTTAATGTCATTTTTGTTCATCTTACATTTTGGCAGTCATCTTGGTGAGACATTAGCTCTATAAACTCTGATGTTACTAGGACACATATCTCATAGCAAACTCCCTGATCGTTTGGTTCTTACAATTTTTTTCAGGTGCTTTTCTATAATGGTCCCCGAACCTTAGTTGTGGGAGTGTTTTGTAGATGTATCAACTGAGACAGCATAATCCCTAACAACCATCTATAAATGTTTATTCTTTTTTTGGTGAGAAACCATTAGAGACTTATTTTTTTGTCATGTGTTAAGAATATAAAACCAAGGGCTTGATTCCATGCATGAGGATGATACGTGCTGATTATATCCACCTTCCAGGGTCCTTCGTATGCACTATCACTTTTGTTTGTCTCTTAGATTCTTTTTTTCCTCATTTTTTTATTAAAAATTTCCATCTCCTCCCCTCCTCCTCTCTCTTCCCTCCCCTCCCTTCCACCTCTCACCAGAAAACCTCTTTGCAACAGAGAACACTACAATAAACCAAGCCAACTAAAATGCAAAATTGTGGAGTCATAGCTTTTAAAGGTTCTCTAGGTCTTTGCTCCTTTTTTGTTTTATGTCTACATGGGTACACTACCATACTGCTGCCTGGAAAGTTTTTCTTGACTCTCCCTTATTCTAGCAGATAACTTTAACATCCCTGTCACCCATACTACTCCTTTCCTGGAAAAATCGCTTTTTTGTTCTCTGGAGATTAACCTTCATTTTCACCATGGGAGAGGAGAATAAATTTTTTACTGTAAGAAAATATTTATGAGAAGCAACACATAATCTTCTTTAACCCATATTGAGCTTGTAGAAATGAACTTCAACAAATGAATGTTAGTCCTTAAATCACTTTTGTGTTTGCTCAGGGTACTGATTTTTTGATAATTTATAAAGTAAATTTATTAAACCAAGTAATGTAATAGTGGTTATCAGGGTCTGTCTGTGTCTGAAGAAAATGGGAAGATGTTTGTCAGAGATAATTTCATCATGTGAAATAAAAAATTTCTGAATAATTCCTGAATTTTAGATGTTCAACACCATGAATACAGTAATACTCTATTGTTGACTTGAAATATAATGATACAGTAGATTTTTATTGTTCTCACTCCCCTTCTGACCTCATAATGTATATCTGTGAAGCAATGATTGTACAGAGTTTTTATATAAAGAAAGATTGCTGTTGTACCTTGAATATTTTACCATTAATTTTTTAATAAATGTTTAAGAATTAAAGGTCTATCAACACTGTGGCCTACAATGACAACAGGTCTGGCAAGATATTTCTACTTCTATAATAGTGGCAGGATTATTGTGTGATTAACCAGCCATTTTGTTTATTGGATTTATTTTTCTCTACAAGATGAAACACATACCTATTGGCAGAGGCTGCCAGTTTGTTTCCCAACCACTGTGACTCAAAATAATCACACAGAAATGATATTATTTGCAATACTATTTGGCCAATAGATTAAGCATATTTATAGCTAGCTTTTACAACTTAAATTAATCCATTTCTATTAATCTGTGTATCATCACCTGGCTGTGGTTTACCGGGAATAGTTCTATCTAGTGTCTGTCTCCAGTGGGGCTACAGGCTTTTCACTGACTTCACCTATACTCTTGTCCTCTATTTACTTGGAACTCCTGCCTTGCCCTATTCTGATAAGCCACTGGCCAAAACAGCTTTATTAATTAATCAATAAAAGCAAAATATAGAAAGAAATTTTCACACTATTTCCATTTTTCTGTTTAAATAAAAAGGAAGGTTTTAATTTTTAACATAGTAAAATTACATATAAGAAAACAGGTATCAAGCAAGAACTACAGTTACAATATTTATATATACTTTATCTTTTATCATAATGACAGAAAACTATGACTATAACTTCAACTTCATCAAAGACTCCAAAAGGATATAAATAAACAGGAAGCACATTGTAAGCAACATCCAAAACTCTAGAACTGACAGTGACATCTCACTGTCTGGAGAGTCACCCATAGTTCTTCTGTAATGTTGCAGGCATCCATCTTCAGCCTACAGGCCCAAAGTATCTGGCAGACTTTTCCATGAAGCAGGAAATTTCAAAAGCAATTCCACCTATATTGTCAATTTGTCAGGCACTTTTTTCTGTGTCCTACAGAATATCTGGCAGTCTCTTTCATGAAGCAGGAACCCTGAAGGATTGTTGCACCTTATTTAGGCAGCTTCAGCAGTCATTTTTCTGTGGGTCCTGCAAGTCCAGTCAAGCAGTCCAGGCAAGAGCAGTTTCTTGCCCAAATGGCTAACAAACTCCATAAGGAGCATCTTTGATGCCCATCTTCCTCTTGAAGTAATTGGTGCTGCCAGGAGCAGACATGTCTCATTCTCATGAAAAGTCTAAGTTCTTAAAACATTTTAAATGCCATATTCTGTTAGTCTTTGAGTGGTTTGAAGAATAACTATACATCTGAAATATATTTCTGTATACCTAGAAAAGCTAACATGGCTACAAACTTGACTATAATAGATGATTATCTATTAACATATTTCTTAATTATACATTACATTTTTAAATGAGTTGCATAAACATAATACCTTATTCAAGAGCAAATATATATTTATATTATATATAAAACAAAATTGATCTTAGATATGTATCAATAGACCAAGATCCTTACCAATGCAAAGTATTCATATCTATAGCATATCCCCCTTTAAACATAAATAAACATTTATGAACAATAATTGAGAACATTGGCATAGTTCTTTCTAAACTGCTTCCTGCTTTTTGTTGTGTGAAGTAATTTTGAATGTCTAGGGAGACCTTTGGGGGAAGTGGTCTTGTTTCATCAAACCACATTAGTCTGGAAGAAATCCATAGTTGCTCATCTTCTGTGGAAACAAAAGTAGAACCTAATTTCCAAAGCAACAAATTTTTAGACCCAAATTTTGAAGTCAATATACCTTTAAAATATATATATGTTGGTATAGCTTAGCAGCCAATACAATGAAATGTCTCTCTGTACTTAGTTCCTTCAAAGTCAAATAATTTAAAGAGAGCACAGTAGTATACATAATCCAGACTTTCTGTGTATATTCCATCTTTATGTGGCTTATTTTTCTTTATTCCCTTAATCTATGAATGTCTGTACTCTATCTCTTTAAAGACTTTGTTTTATTTTTTTAAAACCATTTACTTTTTTATAACTCTTTATATATTTTTCTTTTCTCTTCCAAGCCTATGTACATTAATCCAACACCATGACCCATTTAGAAGCTTTTGTTTTTTTAATCTGAATCTTTCTTTATCTTTATTGTGTATCTGTAATTATTGTCTGACCGGAAACACCCTTTCTTTCTTTCTTTCTTTCTTTCTTTCTTTCTTTCTTTCTTTCTTTCTTTCTTTCTTTCTTCCTTCCTTCCTTCCTTCCTTCCTTCCTTCCTTTCTTTCTTTTTTCTCTCTCCCTCTTCCTCTCTCTCTCCCTCCCCCCTCTCTCTTTCTTTCTTAATGCTAAGCAGGCATGTCTAGGACTAACTTGACCCTGCCTGTTGGCTCTGTCCAGTCCAAAATGGCAGAGGCATGTTCATTGCCTCTGAGACTGCTGCGTGGGGGCTGTCCTTACCACCTCAACCCTGGGAAGCACCATGCAGCATATAAACCATTTTTATCTGAGTAAAAGATAAATCTAGCATGCAGAATACTGCAGGGCCTGAAAATATCTGTGTATGGTGGCAGGAATCTGCCATGTTCTCCTGCCTGTGCAGTCCTAGCAGATCTGATTCTGCAACCTTCCCAGGCAGGGAACACTGAGTAATGGGCATGGTCTCAACTACTTTCCTTCCAACCCTAATTGGGTACAAAGGCATCCAGACCTGAAGTGGGTGGTGTGCATTAGCCCCAAAAGTTTCAACTATGTTGGCATGTCATTTTGTTGGCAGAGGATGTTTGTTCATTTCCTGACCACCCTGTCTCAAAATAATTACACAAAACTATATTATTTAAAACATTGCATAGCCAATAGTTTAAGCATATTTCTAGCTAGTTCTTATATTCTAAAATAACCCATCTCCATTAATCTGTGCATTACCATAAGGTTGTAGCCTACCGGCAAAGTTTCAGTGGACTCCAGCAGAAGTGTTTGTCTCCTATGGCAGCTACATGGCTTCTCCCTGACTCTGTCTACTTTCTATATCTTTTTCTGCCTGGCTTTATTCTGTTATGCCATTGGCCAAAAACATCTTCTTTATTAACCAATGGCAATAAAATATATTCACAACATACATCACCTCCCACATCCATAACTGCAATCATTATTGGGGTCATGACAATGTATCTATACCTATCATAGGTATGTGAGAGGACATATTAGAATTATTTTGATAAGTGGACATAGTACTAAACCACTTACTAATGATTCATGGATTAATGTGTCTTTCAACCTGTATGAGAGAAAATTCTAATTGTAGTATGTAATGACTAACCCAGAGAGCCACAACTAGTCAATGTGCAGAGAATTAGAAACCACTGAGCATTCAGCCCTCAAATACACATCTGTTTGTTCCTCTAAAGACGCAGGGATCATCATGAAATAAGTAGCAAAAAGCATATAAATAACAGAGGAATTGGATAAATACAAGTAATCAGTGTTCTCTGAAATCAAGGAATTCTCTTTCAGATTTTCCAAATTAAGAAGTAGACATTTTTAAGAATTAAAAATATATTTTTTGGTGTTTGTTGTACTGTTTCCTGGCGAATTACTGATTTTGTTAATTTGTGTCATTTCCTTTTTCTTTTGGTTAGTTTGGCAAAGGGTCTATCATCTTATTTATCTTCCTAAACAACCAATTCTCAGATTCATTGATGCTTTGTGTTGTTGTCTTTTTGTATTTTTGTGTTTCTATTTCCAATGCTTTTTCAGTATCTAATAAAATGATCATATAGTTTTTGCCTTTCCATTTATTTATAGAATGGATTACATTGATAGGTTTTTGTATGTTGAACCAGCCCTGCATCTCTGAGATAAAGCCTAGTTGATCATAATGGATGATGTTTTTGATGTGTTCCTGGATTAAGTTTGCTGGTATTTTATTGGGAATTTTTGCATCAATGTTCATGAGTGAGATTGGTCTGTAATTCTCTTTCTTGGTTAAGTCTTTGTGTGGCTTTGGTATTAGTGTAACTGTAGCTTCATAAAAGAGTTTGGCAATGACTCTTCTGTTTCTATTATGGGGAACATATTAAAGAGTATAGGTATTAGTTCTTCTTGGAAGTTCTGGTAGAATTCTGAACTAAAACCATCTTGTCCTGGGCCTTTTTTGGTTGGGAGATTTTGGATGACAGCTTCTATTTCCTTGTGACTTATAGGTTTATTTAAATTGTTCACCTGGTCTTGATTTAATTTTGGTAAATGACATACAGGCTCTTGTAGTAAGACCTAATGATTCTCTGAATTTCCTCAGTATCTGTTATTATCCCCCTTTTTATTTCTGACTTGTTAATTTGCATGTTCTCTCTCTGCCTTTTGATTAGTTTGGATAGGGGTTTGTCAGTCTTGTTGATTTTTATCAAAGAACTGGCTTTTTGTTTCATTGATTCTTTGGATTGTTTTCTATGTTTCTATTTTGTTGATTTCAGCCCTCAGTTTGATTATTTCCAGTCTTCTTCTCCTCCTGGGTGAGTCTGCTTCTTTTATTCTAGAGCTTTCAGGTGTGTTGTTAAGTTGCTAATGTGAGCTTTTCCCATTTTCTTTATGTGGGCACTTAGTGCTATGAACTTTCCTCTTAGCACTGCTTTCATAGTGTCCCATAGATTTTGGATATGTTGTGCCTTTATTTTAATTGATTTCAAGGAAGACTTTAATTTCTGTCTTTATTTCTTCCTTGACCCATGGGTGGTTCAGTAGTTGACTGTTCAGTTTCCATCAGTTTGTTGGCTTTCTGGGGGTAGAATTGTTGTTGAATTTTACTTTTATAAGGCACAGGGGGTTACTCAAATTTCTTTATTCTTTTTTTGAGGAACATGTAGGTTGTTTCCAGTTCTGGTTATTATGAATAGAGCAGCAATAACTGTAGTTGAACAAGTGTGCTTATGTTAGGATAAACATCCTTTGTGTGTATACTCTAGAGTGGTATGACTGGATCTTGAGGTAGATTGATTTCCATCTTTTTGAGGAATTGTCACAATTATTTCTGTGGTGACTGTACAAGTTTGCACTCCCAACAGCAATGAACAACTGTTCCTATGAGCTGCCTCTTGTGCTATTATTGATCTTAGCTATTTTGAGAGGTGTAAGATGGAATCTCAGAGAAGCTTTAATCCAGAATGATCTCATAAAATGTAGGGTGTTATTTCAATTTTGTTCTATCTGCTGAGCCTTGCTTTTTGTTCAAGTGTGTGGTCAATTTTGGAGAAAGTCCCATGAGGTACAGAGAAGGTCATTATTTTGTGCTTGGGTAAAATGTTCTATAAATACCTGTGTGGTCATTTGGTTTACTACTTCTGCTGGCATTAGAGTTTCTCTGTTCAGCTTCAGTTTGTCTGACCTATGGTCTGACCTAGGTCAGAAGTGGGTATTAAAGTCCCATACTATCTTTATGAGTGTCAATATGCAATTTTAGCTGTAGTTGTCTTTATTTTACAATTACCTATATTTTGGGGGCACCGATTTGAAGAATTGAAATATAATTATGCTGGATTATATTTTTCCTTTGATGTGTATGTAGTATCCTTGCCTATCTCCTCTAATCAATTTTGGTTTGAAGGTTAGTTGATGTAGGAGTGTTTCTATCTATCTGCTTATTAATAAGAAACTGCTTATTGGTTAATTAATAAAGAAACTGCTTGGCCTGATAGGTTAGAACATAGGTGGGTGGAGTAGACAGAACAGGATGCTGGGAGTGAGGCAGATACCTCGGGCAGTCATCATGCCTCTCCTCTATGGGTCAGATGTGATGAAGCTCTGGCTCAAGATGGACGTACGCTAGAATCTTCCCAGTAAGCCACCACCTCATGGTGCTACACAGATTATTAGAAATGGGTTAATCGAGATGTGAGTATTAGACAATAAGAGGCTGGAACTAATGGGCCAGGCAGTGTTTAAATGAATACAGTTTGTGTGTTGTTATTTCGGGTGTAAAGCTAGCCATGTGGGATCCAGGCGGGATGAAAAGCAAGCCTGCCCACAGCTCCTTACTACAGAATGGCGCCCATGTGGATAACTGAATCCACAGAAAGCTTGAGAAAGCTTGGGAAAGAATAGAGTAAAGCATGTTTTCTTGGTGGCAGCAATTTCTTGGGTCTGCTCTGCTTGCTAGAGGCAAGAAAACACTCTCATCTAAGAGAGGCTTCCTGACTCAGCTTTAGCTGCAAAACCCTTCAGCTCTTTTAAGAGGTCCTGCAATGAACACTTAAACGATGTTGATGAAAAGCTGAACGCATGTTTTTCGGTTTTCAGCTGTAGCAGGAAAAAAGCTGTGGCATTTTAAAATGCTGGCTTTCTGGGCCGTCCTGCCAGGGCAAACTCTGACTCTTTCAGGCAGGCGGTCCAACTGACTGTGCTTTGTGAGCAAAATGCTGCAGCTTGCTTGCTGGCAAGTACCTTGAAATGCCATAGAGTTGTGGCAATAAAAATGGCTACAGTCAGTACCTCAGCCATGAGGCTGGAAAGCTAAGGAATGGGCTAGATCCAGCTGTCAAAGCCAAAGCTTTAATCCTCTCCTTAAAGACTCATGTATTCAGAAAAAGAGAGATATACAGTAAAGAGAGATTCAAAGGAAAAAAAGAACCTCTAAATGATTTACAGTGTGTTAAAAATATATGCAGGCTAAAGGTTAAATTTCTTAAAAGTAAAAAATAAAACAAACAAAGAAAAAAGAGAGAAGTTGAGTGTGGTGGCATACACCTTTAATCCCAATGCCTGGGAGGCAGAGACAGATAGATCTCTGTGAGTTCAAGGTGTTGTAGCACACACCTTTAATCCCAGCACTGGTGAGGCAGATGGGTCTCTGTGAGTTCAAGGACTCACAGAGTTATTCCAGGACAACGATATACAGGGAACCTGTCTCAAATAATAAAAGTAAAAATAAAAGAAATAGAGGTTAAAATAAAGCTACACAAAGATGGAAAATACACAGAGAATCTTGATGCTCTATGCTATTATGCTCTCTTTGAATTGTTTAAATGCTGAGGAAGAAGCAACAGCTGCTAAAAGACATTTGTTTATAAATGCTGCTGAACTAATGCAAGATATATATTTTGAAAATACCTTGACTTCAGAATTTGGATCTAAGGATATGATACTTTGGAGAGATTCTTCATTTGTTTTCACAGAGGATGAGACCCTGTGGATTGCTTCTATCCCAATATGGTATGATAGACCACGCCCTCCTGAAAGGTTGCTGTGAATACCCTCAAAAAATTTACTTTGCTTAACTGCTAACTGAGATGAATCTGGCACACAGGTTACACCATGAAAGACCTAATTAACAGTGCCCCTATACAGCAGGAAGAAGTTTAGAGAGAAATAACTACATCCATATTCCCAAATATTGTTTATAAATGTTCTTTTACATTTAAAGGGGGATATGATATAGATATGAATAATTTGCATTTATATAGATTATAAGGTCAATTTTGTTATATGTATATGTATTTCTGATCTTGTTCATTTTAAAAATGTAGTTCATTTTAAAAATGCAATGTATAATTAAGAAATATAGGTTGTTAATGAATAATTATCAATAATAGTCAAGCTTGTAGTCATGCTAGTTAGATTTTCTAGATACATAGAGATATATTTCAGTTAGATTGGCATTCATAATATCTTTCAAAGGCTACAGAATATGGCATTTATATGTTTTAATAACTTAGGGCTTTTCATGACAATGAGACAGATCTGCTCCTGGCAGCACCAGCTACTTCAAGAGGAAGATGGGCATCAAAGAGGCTCCTTATAGAGTTTGATAGTCATTTGGGCAAGAAACTGCTCTTTCCGGGACTGTTGCCATAAACTGGACACAAAGAACCTGCAGAAAGAGGACTGTTGAACTTGCCTGAAGGTGAGATGATCTTTCAGTGTTCCTGATTCATGAAAAAGTCTGCGAGACATTCTGCAGGACACAGCAGATACTGACTGAACTGCCTTTGAAATTTCCTGCTTCATGGAAATATCTGCTGGAAACTATGGGCCTGTAGGCCAAAGATGGATGCCCCAATGGTACAGAGGAACTTTGGATGACTGTCCAGGCAGCGAGATGTCTCTGTGATTTTTAGAGTTTTGTAAGTTGCTTACTTCTCATTTACAAAGGTAATATTATATCCTTCTGGAGTCTTTGATAGAGTTGAAGAATAGATAGAAAGTTATAAGTGTTTTCCTTAGTTATGATAAAAGATAAAGTAAATATAAATATTGTATCTGTAATTCTTACATGAAAACTGTTCTGTTATATGTAATTTTGCTATGTTAAAGTTAAAGCCTTCTTTTTTTGTTTAAACAGAAAAAGGGGAAATGATGTAGGAGTGTCTCTATTTATCTGCTGTTTCATTAGTTAATTAATAAAGAAACTGCTTGGCCTGATAGGTTAGAACATAGGTGGGTGGAGTAGACAGAACAGGATGCTGAGAGTGAGGCAGATACCTTGGGCAGTTGTCATGCCTCTCCTCTCTGGGTCAGATGTGATGAAGCTCTGGCCCAAGATGGACGTAAGCTAGAATCTTCCCGGTAAGCCACCACCTCATGGTGCTACACAGATTATTAGAAATGGGTTAATCAAGATGTGAGAATTAGACAATAAGAGGCTGGAACTAATGGGCTAAGCAGTGTTTAAAAGAATACAGTTTCCGTGTAATTATTTTGGGGCATAAGCTAGCAAGGTGGCCGGGATTTGGGCCGCGGGAACACAGCCTGCTGCTCCTTACTACAGTTAGTTTGTTAGTTAATAAAATGGACTCATTTTCTTGGAATAGCTTTTTCCAGCCCTTTATTCTGAGGTAATCTTTAACCTTGATGTTGAGATGCATTTCTGATATAGCAGAAGGATGAACCCTGTTTTTAACGTCCATTCTCTTAGTCTGTTTCTTTTTTATTGGGCAATTAAGGGCATTGTTGCTTAGTGATATCAATGACCAATGATTGTGGATTCTTATTATTTTGTTGTTATTGTTGTTCTTGATAGTGGGAGAGTGTATTTCTTTCTCTCTTGGTATGTGTGTGTTTCTTCCTTTTGATTTTTCTATCTGCTATTATTTAATCCTTGTATTTTTATAGTTGTAATTATCTTCTTTTTATTAGTGTTTTCCTTATAACATGTTCCAAAAGGCTGGATTTGTAGACACATATAGCTTATAATTGATATTTAATACAATTTCTTATTTTCTCTATGTATGGTGATTTAAAATTTTGCTGGGTATAGTATGGGTGGCATTCTGGTTTCTTAAGAGCCTGCAGCACATCTGTCCAGGACCTTCTGGCTTTTGGAATTTCTACTGAGGTATCAGGTGTAATTCTGATAGATCTGCCTTTATATGTTACTTGATCTTTTTATTGCAACTTTTAATATTCTTTGTTTGTTTAGTGTTTTTATTACCATGTGGCAACAGGACTTTTTTCTGGATTTATCTATTTGGTGTTATGTATGCTTTTTTATCTTTATAAGCATGACTTTCTTTAGGTTAGAAAATTTTTCTTCTATAATGTTGTTGAAATATTTTATGGGCCTTTGAATAAGGTTTCTTCTCCTTCCTTTATTCCTATTATTTTTAGATTCATTCTTTTCATATTGTTCTCTCAGGTTTCCTAATTTTTTATTTGTTTTCTAGGGACACGGTTTATCTATGTAGCTCTGCCTTTCCTCGAACTGACTCTGTAGACTGGGCTGTCTTCTAACTCACAGAGATCCAGCTGTGTCTGTCTCTCTAGTGCTGGAATTAAATTTATGCACCTTCACTATCCAGAAGACTTTCTGGATTTTTTGGTCAGGTGTTTTTTAGATTTAGCATTTCCTTGGCTGATATGTAATAGGTTATAATAAAATAGCCCCACACTAGCTCAGAATGGAGTATAATAAAGGTTTCATTATTTAGGGTAGACTCACAGATCAGCAGTCCTCTGCATGAGCAGGGAACAGGAACTGAATCCAGCAGCCAAGGGTTCACACATGCTTTTACATCTGTATATATAATATATTTGACCATACCCAAAGTGGACCAGTATCTTAAACGCTATTGGTTGAAGGAGTTCTCACAGCTGATATATCTCTTCTTTCTTGTCTTCAAGGCTCAAGGTCTCTCTTCCAGTTCCTGTATTCTCTTGGTGAAGCTTGCTTCTGTTGTCCCCATTTGAATTCCTAAATTTTTCATTTCCAGAATTCCCTTAATTTAGATTTTCTTTCTTGATTCTATTCCCACTATCAGGTCTTGAACAATTTTATTTATTTCCTTTCACCTTTTATTTGTGTTTTCCTGGACTTCTTAAAAATGGATTTATTAATTTCTTTTTTACTGTTATTATTTTTTATTAAAAATTTCTGCCTCCTCCTCGCCTCCCATTTCCCTTCCCCTCCCCCACTCCTCTCTCCCTCCCTCTCCAGTCTGAAAAGTAGTAAGGGTTCCCTGCCCTTGTGGGAAGTCCAAGGTCCTCCCCCCTCCATCCAGGTCTAGGAAGGTGAGCATCCAAACAGGCTAGGCCCCCTCAAAGCCAGTACATGCAGTAGGATCAAACCCCAGTGCCACTGTCCTTGGCTTCTCAGCAGCCCTCACTGTCCGACATGTTCAGGGAGTCCGGTTTTATCCCATGCTTTTTCAGTCCCAGTCCAGCTGGCATTGGTGAGCTCCCATTAGATCAGCCGCATCATCTCAGTGGGTGGGTGCACCCCTCGAGGTCCTGACTTCCTTGCTCATGTTCTCATTCACACAGGCTGTTTTAAGGGACTTTTCTTGTGCTTTAGCTATTTTGGATATTCTGTACCTACTCTGGTAGTGTTGCTGTGGTCTAGTGGAGACATCTTCTGAGTGTTACTGTGTTTTTATGTTAATCTCTAGAAGTCTGTTTCCCGACTTGCCCAGTTGCTGTATTTCCAGGGAAAGCCTGCGGGTGTTGGAGGATGGAATAGTGGAGTGTGTTGAGGGAGGAGAAGATCCTTGTGATCCACTGATTATGGAGTTAGAGAGGAAGGGGAGACTTAAGCAGGTGTTCTGTTCAGAGCTGGGATGAGAATGAGCAATTGAATTTGGAGGAGCAGAAGGAAATTTGAAGATCTGTGCTTAGCCTATATATTTCCTTTGCAGGACTTACCTGTGGGTTTGCATGAGATTTTAATATTTTAATTGTAAAAAAAAGTACAAGATATTTTTTATTTCTTTGCATTCCTGAACCCCTCCCAGATCCCCCTCACTGCCCAACCACCCACTTTTATGTTCTCTCTCTCTCTCTCTCTCTCTCTCTCTCTCTCTCTCTCTCTCTCTCTCTCTCATCTTTCTCTCTCTCTCATCTCTCTCTCTCTCTCTCTCTCTCTATATATATATATATATATATATATAAAAAAAAAATATATATATATATATATATATATATGAAAAAAGTTCCAAAAAACCCCAAAGTTAAAATTATAACAAAAGATTAAAAATAAGAAAAGAAAATCAAAGGAAAACAAATATTAAAATGAAAAAAACTCAAACAAAACATTGAGAAAGAAAAGATTAGTTTTCTCCAATAGTGTTGTTATTGATATATTAGTCACACTTTGGGCAAGCCCCATGCTGAGAAGCAATTCACCAGTACAATATTAATATCACATTAATTGTGACATTATTTTTGTGATATTTGTAGCAAAAACTTGCCTAGAATAACCTTCTTTTATTTTTACAAAGGGAGATATTTAAACCCTTAGGTTAGACTTTTCTTTTCTTTCATGTGTTCCCCATGATATAGACTTTGATTTTAGACTCCCATTGCCTTTCCAGTAGATGGGGCATTCCTAGTAAATGGCACAATGAGATTGGAATTAATTTTAATGGAAAAATAAATGAATATGTTTATAAAATTTGGTCTACTAAATAAAAAAGAACACTACATAATTGTGATAATTAGGTAAATTTGCCTTTCTTCCAAAATTTCACCTTTTGGAGAACATTCATTATCTTCTTACAGCAATTTGGCTTCTTATAAAATATTTAAAATTTATATGCCATCTCTATTATAGCAAAGCACACAGTGTTGTAAAGAACTTTTCAATATGATAACCAAAAATTTAAAAATAATTACAAGTTCTTCCTGGAAGGATGAAGTGAACTGGACAATTCCACCATCTCAAAGAATACAAAGGTCACCACACTAGACGGCATTCTGACAAGAGTGCCAAGACTGCCCAGTGCTTCTCCCCTCCTGCTGTCCCACAGACCTGCTCTCAGAACCTCATTTCTCATACCAGTCTATGCCGGCTTCCTGTCAAAATACATATATGTGGGCTAAAATGCTGGACGACTCTTAGTTTAATTACAATCACATAGACTGTCCCACATAACTGGAGGTTTACTTTGTTTTTCTTTTATTTCCCCAGTGCTTTCATAATTATTTGAAAAATGTGTTCATGATATTAGACATTCCATTTAGTGTATTTCAAAGTGGTAAAGTAAAGCTAATTATTGCTTAATAAATTACAAATGAGTTTATTATTTTCTCATTAATCTTGATTTCATGCATCCTGCCTCTCTTGAAAATTATTTACATGTTTAAAATATTTAAATGTTTTCAATATCTTTGTAATTCTTAGTACAGTTCACACAAAATTAATCTAGATTTTAAATTGATAAAATGATTTTTCAATCTTCCAAAAATCCTTTTTGAACACATCTATGTTTTAAATACACATTTTCAAAGACAAATGAATTGATATTAAAATGAATTGATATTAGAAATATCAAAATGTAATAAATTAGATGTTCTACATAGTTATATAACAGGTTCATGTGTTTGATAAACTTAGTGACTCTAATTCCATTTACTCTATTAATAGATACCCAACGATTTAGTTTAATACTTTTTATTCAAATCATACAAAAGTTAAATTCACTTAAAACAAATACAGGACAGTGGCATTATATAATCATCTCAAATTTCTCAGTTTTACTATGCCTCTTATGATATTGAGATATTCTTGTATGGTATACAAATATTTTCTCATAGGTTATATGTAGAACAATGACTTTTCATTGGACATAGTGTAAACTAATCTTAGGCTATTTCTTTTTTTCCTTTTGATTCTTTGATTTTTTTCATTCTTTTTAAAATTGATTTTTATTGAGCTATACATTTTTCTTTGCTCCCTTCCCTTCCTCTCACCTCCCCTTCAACCCTCTCCCATAGTCCCCATGCTCCCAGTTTACTCAGGAGATATTATCTCTTTCTACTTCCCATGTAGATTAGATCTATATAAGTCTCTCTTAGGGCCCTCATTGTTGTCTAGGTTCTCTGGGATTGTGATTTGTAGGCTGGTTTTCTTTGCTTTATGTTTAAAAACTACTTATGAGTGAGTCCATATGGGTCTAAGTTACCTCACTCAAAATTGTGTTTATTAACTCCATCCATTTTCCTTCAAATTTCAAGATGTCTTTTTTTTTTTTTTCTGCTATGTAGTACTCCTTGTGTAAATGTACCACATTTTCCTTATCCATTCTTTGGTTAAGGGGCATTTAGGTTGTTTCCAAGTCTTGGCTGTGACAAACAATGCTGCTATGAACACAGTTGAGCTCATGTCCTTCTGGTTCAATTGAGCATCCTTTGGATATATAACCAAAAGTGGTATTGCTGGGCTATTTCTAATTATTTAGGATAAACCTTTGTAAGCACCATATTTTTCCATATGCAGTAAATCTTAGGATGGAAAACTAGTTGAGATTTAATAAAAATTTGAGGGAGGGGGAAATACATATTCTAACTCAGGATAATTTTCTAAGTACAAAAATGACATAAACTTCTATTATGTTAACATTCATCATGTTTTCTACCTTAGTTTTATTTTACACCTACTTTAATTCTTTGTCCATATCCTGTTGGCATTTTGACAGTTCCCACTGAAACTTCCTGCAGCTTTGTTAGCCTTCAAATCCCCAAGGCTCCTTCTCCATTGCATCACAAATTAGCAGTGTATTCTCAAACTTTAAAAGGGCCTTTTGTAAGGAAAGAAATTTAAGAATAAATTTGGAACAGTCAGGTATTGTCTATTTTATCTGGAGAGGTGAATGTTTGGCATGTGAGAGTATTGGGGACTGTTAGGTAAATGTTTCTATTTTTCAAATTCAGAAAAAATCAAAAATGCAAACAGATATAATGATATAAATTTCAGCTAATACCTCCATATCTATGATATATAGCAGAAATAAAGCAGTATGTGAATCCTGAATTAAAGTACATTCTCAATAATAGAGTTCTTTCTCATTCTAATATTTATAATTGTCATATGTGGAATGAACAGTGGTCAAAATATAAATTATTTGGTATTAATTTTTAGTCATAATTTATATATATAGCAATTAAAACATGTTAGAGTACAGAAACCAATATCCAATATAGAAAAGATATGGTGAAAATTAAAATAAAGTATTGCCTAGGATTCTGGTTTCGCAATAGTCTACTTCTCCTTTTACACATAATGCTGATGACACTGATCTTGGACTTTGAGATCAAGCTGAAGAGAAACCTATATAACCTTTTATTCTATAATCTTAGACTTATGTAGTTACGAAACTCAAGAATTTCACTCTGAAAGTAGTAACAGACTTTACTGCACATTACTTCTCAGAACTTAGAATACATTGTACATTTTTACAAAGTATATTAATGATATCCATCCATCGTTATGTCTCTCTGGGCCCCTTCAGTGCTCCCTTATCTGTCTCCCTCTGAAGTATGTGCTGCCAAAGTGCACATTGGTGTATGCTCATCAAATGCACACATCTGATCTTTGACTTTGTTTAGGATATAATGCGTATGCATCACTATATGTATTTTTGAGTGAACATATGCAAGCACAAATTTAAGTATCTACTTGCGTGTGATATAATGTACTTCTATTGTCAGTTTAACAATGTGTGGAAATCTCTGTCATTATCAAATATATCAAAGTAAGGTGAAAAGAGAGATGATGATTGATATAGATAAAGAAAATCTTCTGGTATTTAAAAATATTTAAACCGACTTTTTAATTTGAGAGCTTTGTTCTTTTATTTCTTTTCTCTTTCACAGTTTCTCTTGTCAACTGTAGGCAATGAAACCTTCTTTCCTCCAACTCCATACTTCATTATTAATTAAAGTATTTAAATGTGTTTTAATAGTATTATGTAACTAAACTTTTGTAAAATATTTTTCTTTTTAGACTGAAGTATTCTTATGGAACTTATGAGTCTTTGGTTATTTGCTATTCAAAGTTTATCTCACTCACATCTATTTGTAGCACACCCCAGCAGCATAATGCTTTTCCTCATATATATATAAACCACCATGATACTGTATAAACTACACAACTAAAAGACAAGACTTCAAAAAATCAGATAAAAATGTGCGTGCCATGAATTTGCTCAAGTTTTAATCACAGTAATTTATCATGTTCATTCTGATTCAAAACACAGGCCTCATGGCAAGTTATTTAATTACAGAAGACAGTGTCAGTTTGTCATCCTTCAACTGAGCAAAAGTTCTGAATTATACCTGGTTAATGATTACATCTTCTGAAAAGAAAAACAAAATGTTCTCAGGAAATGAGTGTTTTCTAGCCTTTTAACAGCATCCTAAGAAACAAATATCAAGTGGTATATAGTTCAATAGTTTTGATGAATACCTAAATATGAAACAGTTATAACTTATAGATTCACTACTCTTTCCACTATCAATATTTATTCAGTCCCTTGTAAAATATGTTTATAAAGACTTCAATACCTTTAGCAAATTGATTTTTGTTCTCTCAGGGAAACAAAAAAAAATCTCTTTCATGGCAATGAGAAATAAACCCAGAGTAATAACATTTTTATTTTACATGTGAGTTTAGGCTCTGCACTAAAGCTGGCAGGGATGTGGCTCCACAAGAGAGATGCTGACAATTAAGTGATATAAAAATGAATGGACAGAGGGGATGGTTTAGGTGTGGAGTGAGATAAGATAATACACTTGATTCTAACCATGTTTCTAGGAGGAGAATAACTATGACTTAGTGTCAGAAGAGAGAAAATAGCTGTATTTGTTATGTTCTGTAGGGACTGGTGATGGAGACAGAAAACAGGACAGTTGTCACAGAATTCATCCTCATAGGACTCACACAGTCACAGGAAATTCAGCTCTTGGTCTTTGTTCTGAGCTTAATTTTCTACACCATCATCTTGCCTGGAAATGTCTTCATCATCCTCACCATCTTATCAGACCCTGGGCTCGGTGCCCCACTTTATTACCTCCTGGGAAATTTGGCTTTCCTGGATGCCTCCTATTCCTTCATCGTGACTCCCAGGATGTTGGTGGACATCTTCTCTGAGAAGAAGGTAATCTCCTATAAAGACTGCATCACTCAGCTATTTTTCTTGCACTTTCTTGGTGGAGGTGAAGGGTTACTTCTGGTTGTGATGGCCTTCGACCGCTACATTGCCATCTGCAGGCCTTTACACTATTCCACTGTCATGAGCCCTAGAGCCTGCTATGTGATGCTGTTGGCTCCGTGGCTTGGAGGCTTTGTTCATTCCATAATTCAGGTTGTCCTCATCCTCCGCTTGCCTTTCTGTGGTCCAAACCATCTGGATAATTTCTTCTGTGATGTTCCTCAGGTCATCAAGCTTGCCTGCACAGACACCTTTGCTGTTGAGCTCCTAATGGTCTTTAATAGTGGCCTGCTTACTCTCCTGTGCTTTGTGGGGCTGCTGACTTCCTATGCAGTTATTTTATGCCATGTTCACAGGTCAGCTTCTGAAGGAAAGAACAAAGCTATATCGACATGTACCACTCATGTCATAATTATATTTCTTATGTTTGGACCTGCAATCTTCATCTATACACGCCCATTCACAGCTTTAGCAGCTGACAAGGTGGTTTCTTTCTTCCACACTGTAATATTTCCCTTGATGAATCCTGTGATTTATACCCTTCGAAACCAGGAAGTAAAAACTTCTATGAAAAAGTTAATCATTCGCCGTATAGTTTGTTAGCTTTTTTTTTTAAATAAATGATCAAGGTGAATAATTTTGCATGGCATTTATTGTTATAAAACAAATGCTGTTATTCTGAGTATATCTCTTTTTCAGGTATTGTATAGGTGATTTGGTAGAGTTATACATAGTGAAAGATTAAACTTTGTATGTTTTAAAGATTGCAAAAAGGAATAACAGAGTTATTGAGGTATATTGGATGAGTGTGGTAAATGCAGAGACCAAAATTAATAAGATGGATGAGTAAAGAACACTAAAGTATCTTGTGTTAACTTGTTTTAAGTCAACTCAGCACAAGCTAGAAAGGAGGGAACTTCATTTGAGAAATGTCCCATAAAGTCTAGCTTAGGACATTTCCTTAATTAGCAGTTGATAGAGGAGGGGCCAGAGCACTGTGGGTGGTGCCACAATTGGGCTTGTGTTCCTGGATTCTGTAAGAAGTCAAGCCAACGAAGCCAATAACCAGGACTCTTCTATGAGTTCTGCATCAGCTCTTGTTTCAGGTTCCTGCCCTGTTGAGTTCCTATCCTGACTAAACTGATTGATGGATTAAGTTGTAGAACTGTAAGAAAAATAAACCCTTTCCTCCTCAATTTGCTTTCAGTCATACTCTACTAGGATAGGCTTCAGACGGAAACAGAGCTTCTGTGTCCACCTTCTAAATCTAGTAGTGACATTTTAGTATTTTAAGCAAAAGAACAACAAACCCACATCCTGTCTGTTTTGTGATGGATCATCACCATAATATTCTATGACTAGATTAACTCATTTTTATTTATGAGCTAATACGTTATAAAACATCAAGGGTCAAATGGAGGAGGGCTTTCTGCTACCTTGCTGAGATCCTCACCTGTTGGTAAGCAAGTTTTGTGTCATTTCCTATCTGTTCTGTCTTTTCTCAGAGTTGAGACACAACTTCTTTTGGTCTCCTCCGAGGTTTCATTTGTATTTCACTGCTCACTGTATAGTCTGAAGCCTTTCTCTTCATCCAGACCATGGGAAAAGCATCTTATTTTCTGTGCATTATTGTATTGCAAGGTAAATCTCATGGGGATCCTTTTAAAAAACATTTCATCTCCTCACAGCCAAACATATCCATGCCTCTTCTTGTTTCTCTATACAATTGAGACTTGCTAGTGTAGCACATAAGTGACCTTCTCCACATTACTTACTTTTCATTTTTATCAACACCTGTGCTTTCTACACAAGAGTAGCATTTCTAGTTAACAGACTACCATGGCTCTCCAGAGAAGGAATGCACTTGCTTCCTGGCTCCTTTGCTCCTGCTCCTTACACTTTGTCTGCACGATCATCGGAACTTGTCTTTCTCTTCTTTTACTTTTCCCAACCGAAGTATAATGACAGTTGTAACAGACCTCCGTTGCTCTTACTTTTTTTTAAGCACTTGCAAAATGAGAAATTGCCATTTCAAACACCAATTTTTCACACTTTTGTGAAATATAGAGAAGTAAAGGAAATTCTCATAATGGGACAGTTAACAATTAGTAACCAGTACACCGACACATGATGACCATACTGAGAACCAACAGAAAGTTTGTGGAATTTACTTTTCTTTGATTTATAAGCCAAAATTGAACCACTTCTCCACATAACCTGTTCTCCATGATAGATCTAATAAGCATTGAGTAATTGTTTCTTGTAGTCAGCACTGTAAATTTAGATAATTTAAAATATTTATTTCATATAGAATAAGGTTTTGCTTTCATGTATGTCTGTGCACTAAACCTGTTCATGTTGCCCACAGAATTCAGAAGAGGGTGCTGGATTGCATGGAACTGCAGTTATACGTGGTTGTCATCCAACAAGTGGGTTCTTGAAGTGAAGTTCTTAAACCCAGGTCCTCTGAAGGAAGTGTAAATTCTCTTCACCTCTGAGACATCACTGTGACTCCTAGTCCGTCCACATCAGTACCTGCCCTGCTTACTAAGACACAGACTAAGTGCTTACAGGACAAAGGAGGACAGCTCTTATTTCACTTTTCATGTGTTATAGTCTTTGGTCAACTTCCTTGTGAAAATATTCATCGATAAGGAATCTCAGAAAGACACTAGCTGTTCATACCCTCCTTTTGTGTGTCCCATACAGGAAGCATTTATCATTTTCAGGTTTCTTTCATATAACTTTCTCACAAGTTAATAAATATCTCTCACTACTTTGATTAATCAAGACACAAACAGTCGAGGTATTTTGTAATATTATTTATATTTTATCACTTTAAATGTTTATTTTTGCAATAATGGAGAAAAATGAGAATGTGTAGACTAGCCAATTTTTTTAGATTATATTTAAGTTATAATTCTCCCTTGCCCTTTTTTCCTACAAACACTTGTATATTCTCCTCCCCACTCTTTCAAATTCCTATCTTTCTTTTTCATTAATTATTATTACATGCATATATATGTATATGTATATACATATACATATACATATACATATATATATATATTATATGTTCCTACATATAACCCAATGATTTCATACAATGTTGCTTGTATGTATGCTTTCAGGGCTGACTGCTTTGCACTGGACAATCAATCAGTGCACTCATCCCTGGGGAGGGCCATTTCTCCTGCTCACAGTGGCCTGTTGTTCTTATTGAAGGGCTGAGATATCATGCAATTTCTCCCATTCCCTTTGTATGGTTTTGGTGTCATCCTTGTTCCATTTATATCAGCAGTCCAGTTGGTAAGATTTTACCTGTATAATTTCTGATGTTAAATTAAGAAGGACAGAATCTCACAGCAATCTCCCTGATACTATGGGCTTTTAAAAATCTTTTTGCCTCCTCTTTTTCAATGTTCAGTACATCATATCAAGTGGAACAGCATCCTCCCTAACTGTACTGTAAAGCATTTGTCCTTATAATAGGACATATACCCACAGATAAGTCTAGTCTTCATCTATTATCAAGAAAACAATTGTCCATATATATATATATATATATATATATGTATGTATGTATATATATATGGTGATAAATGTGTAGTGTGTCTGTATAAAGAATGCTTGATTTCTATACCTTGAATATATTCACCTTTAATTTTTACAAGTAAATATTTAAGAATTAAATGTCTATGACTTGGTGGCCTACAATGACTACAGGCCTGGCAATACACACCCACTGATGTAATAGTAGTATGAATATCATGAGATTAACCAAACACTTTCTGAGTGGATTTAACTCCCTCTATACAAGATGATACCCATACCTGACACCATTACTGGGACTAAGAGCCTATGTCTATTTAGTTAATAGACAAGTGGGAAAATGCATTAATATTATTCTGCTAAGTGAACATACTGTTAAATGACTTCCTAATGACTCACAGATCAATGCATCTCTCAGCTCTCAGGAGAGAAGCTTCTGTTTGCAGAACATGATGTTTAGCCCCATGAATCAGAACGAGGCGAGGTACAGGGAATAATCAACACTGAATATCCGTCCACCAAATGGACATCTGTATGCTCCTCCCAAGTCTTGGGGATCATTGTGGAATGAGTGGCAAAAGGGGCATAAAAGGCAAAAGATTTGATGGAATACAAGGAAGCTGTGTCCTCCAGATGTATCAAGGTAGATATACACATGAAATCCCAATGATGTGACAGCAAGCTCATGCCTAGTGAAAATTCAAGCCAGACCAAATCCCACCATGGAGAAGGGATGAAATTCCACCCATAGCAGAGGAGATAATAACACTGAATACCTTCTAGGTGAACTATTAAACTTCTTTTAGAGTATTGCCAAATTCAATTTGAAAGCCATACATCCATGGGAAGACAAATTATAATTGATACCTGAAAACAGAAAAGGGGAAACAGGGAGTGTATTTGGGACAAGTGAAGATGGGGTAATTATGATCGAAATGCATTGTAAGCATTCTTGGGTACTTAATAATGAAAAAGAATTAAAATCTATAAAATTGCTCTTAAGAATGCATTTAATACATATAAATTATACCTCAGACATGCTTAAAGAGATATTGTTGTGTACTAATTATACAAAATGATAGATTAATTTTGCCATTTTCATCATTTATACACAGCATACTAACTGCCTTTGCCCAGTGTCTTCTCATTTCATTGCTCTTCTCCCCACCCGTTTTCTTCTCTGAAACAGTCCAGCATGTGTGCTCATTACTGCTTTTCCATTGGTGCTCTACATGGGAGAAAAACATTCCTTTTGGAATCTGGTTTATATCATTATGGAAAATGAAATAAACATATATTGCTTTTCATGTAATTGTAAATATTACTTTAAAACATTTAAATTCTTATTTTATTTCAATAAGTATATTATAGATTTTATTTTGGCCTTTAAAATCTTAGTTTAATAAGCCTGGATGATATTTTACTCATTTTATTAAAAACTAACATTTATACATTTAAAGAGTTATAGTATGATAATTCGGTATATACACACAGTGTTTAATATCCAAGTAAAATAATTAGTATCTTAGATTTTTTATTGGGAAACATTTCTCTTTTTTATTTCACTTAAATCACTTTTTCCACATTTAAGTACAAAATTAATGCTCTCCCTTCATTCCTTCCTTTTTCCTTCCTTTATTATTTCTTTTGAATTATCACCAAATGAAAATATTGGGGGCAGTCAGAGGTTGCTTTTTGTTTGCAATTTTTGGAAAAACTCAAACTATTCTATTAGTATATTTGTATATACATATATATATATAATTTATAAAATTGGCTAAATTGCCTTCTGCTTTTCATTTTCTCCAATATTCATCCGTTTGCTTCTTGGTATATTGTTGGTATATTGATTACCTATCTGTTTTTTTCCTTAGGTTGTAAAAATATCCTATTGTATATATTGATATGATAGTTATATATTGGGTTACAAATCTCCATCCTGAGAACAAAATCTAGACTTTAAAATTATCTTTAGATTATATTTTCAGTAAACATTTAAGATGAAGGAGTTCCTGGATTATGTATAAAATTATGAAGAATATACCCTGTTTCTTCTTGAGTCTTGCCTCTGTAATACTCTAGCTACTTCCAGATGAGGCTAGTCAGTTTCCAAGGCTGACTAGGCTACGGAGTTTTTTTCTTACTTTTCTTTAGCTTTCTTTGTCATTTGCTTCCTTTTCTGGTGATATGACTGCATGGCTAGAGAATTCTTGTGGACTAAGGTCTGTCTTTCAATTTTTATCCCCACGGAATCAGTCACCTTTCTGTTCACTATTCTGCTTTTCTATTGTTATCATTTGACCTGATTTGCATCTGTGCTTTGCTCCTCTCTCCTTGTTTTCTTTTTTGCATGTTATTTCTTTTCTTTCAGTTTTTTCTTTTTATGTTCTTATCTCATGCAGTACAACCTGACCACAGTCTCCCCTCCCTCCACTCCTTGCAGTCCTTCCCTCCCCTCCCCTTCTCTCTCCCCCAGATCCACTGCTCCACTTTTTTATTTAACTTAAGAAAAGAACAGTCCAGTGCTCCAATGTGGGGCTCAGTTATTTTCTTCATCTATCGCCAGGTGGAGGTTCCCTCACGTTCCTGACTTTCTTTCTCATGTTCTCTCTCCTTCTGCTCCTCATCAGGACCTTGGGAGCTCAGTCCGGTGCTCCAATGTGGGGCTCTGTCATTTTCTTCATCTATCGCCAGGTGGAGGTTCTATGGTGATATGCAAGAAATTCATCAGTATGGCTATAGGAACTGGCCTTTTCAGGCTCCCTCTCCTCAGCTGCCCAAGGAACTAACTGGTCCTGATGAGGAGCAGAAGGAGAGAGAACATGAGAAAGAAAGTCAGGAACGTGAGGGATGCGTTCACTCATGGAGACGGTGGGACAGAACTAATGGGAGATCACCAACTCCAGTTGGAATGGGACTGATGGATCATGCGACCAAACCCATCTCTCTGAATGTGGCCAACAGTGTGGGCTGACTGAGAAGCAAAGGACAATGGCGCTGGGCTCTGATTCTTCTGCATGGACGGGCTCTGCGGGAGCCTTCTCAGCTTGGTCGATCACCTTCCTGGACCTGGGGGGAGTTGGGAGGACCTTGGTCTTAGCATAGATTAGGGAACCCTGATGGCTCCTTGGCCTTGAGAGGGAGGGAGGGGAGGTATGGGTGGAGGGGAGGGGAGGGAAGGGGGAGAAGGACGGGAGGGATGGGGGAGGAGGAGGGGAGAGTAGGGGGAGGAGGAGGGGAGGAGATGGAAATTTTTAAATATAAAAAAATAAACCATGAAACAAAAAGAAAAGAACAGGCTTTCCAGTGATATCAACCTACCATGGTGTAACAAGATGCAGTAAGACTAAGCACAAAACCCTCATATCAAGGCTAGATGAGGCAACTCAGTAGTAGTAAAAAGTCCCAAAAGAAGACAAAGGAACTGGAGACACCCATTGTCACTGTTAGGAGTCACACAAACAGCCCAAGCTAAACAACCACAGCATGGGTGCAGAGAGAGGACCTAATGCAGGCTCCATGATTGCTGCTTCACTCTCTGCTTCATTCTGCAAGTCATGTTCTCCTAGTGCCCTCAACATCTCTGACTCCTACAATCATTCCTCCAACTCTTGTTCAGAATTCCCTGAGCTCTGCCTAGAGTTTGGGTGTGAATCTCTGCATCTGCTTCCATCAGAGCAAAGGAAGCCTCTTCTATGGCCATTTAAGCAATGTGGGGGTATGAGCGCCCTCTTGTGGTTTGGACTTCAAGTTAGACCTGTCATTGGTTGGCCTCTCCCACCAAGTCTAGGTCACCATTGCCCCAGGGAAACTTGCAGACAAGAAGGGTGTGAGTATAAGGTTTTGTGGCTGGGTTACTCTTCCCTGTCCCACCACTGGGAGAGCCTTGCCTGGTTACAAAGATGATCAATTCAGGCTCTCTGTTCAGGACTTCTGCATTACTAGGAGTCCTCACAAGGTTAAACCTATTATATTCCAGGAAGTTTCCACTGCACTAGGTTTCTACATAGAACCTTAAGTATCCCAATTCCAGTTGTCTTTTTCTTATACTCTCTCCCATAAACTTAAATAAATATTCAATATCTTTATCCATTAGGAAAAAACCAAATCAAAACAACATTGAGATTCCATGTTATACTGTTGGAATGGCAAAGATCAAAAACACAAATAGCAGCTAATGCTAGAAAGGCGGTGGAGCCAGTGTAAACACTCCTCTATTGCTAGTGGGAGTGCAAACTTGTATTGCCACTGTGGAAATCAGCATGGTTACTCAGAAAATGTTCCTCAGAAAATTTGGGAATTGATCTACTTCAAGACCCAGCTATAACACTCTTGGGCATATACCTAACAGTTGCTCCATTGAACTACAAGGACACTTGCTCTACTATGTTCATAGTGGTTTTATTTATAATAGCCAGGAACTGGAAACAGAGTGGATTGTAGAGGCCCAGAAATGTGATCCTATTTCCATACCAAAAGTCAGAGGGTTGGAACTTAACTCTAGTTCCTTTAAGGTTTTTGTGATTCTACCTCAAAGGTCCCACCTAGTCATAGAGCAGAGAATTCTGCTCTCTCAAGGTCATTGTCAACAGGTGTGACTAATAGCCAGATCTTGTACTCCAGGAATAGAGAAGTAGATTGTTTCTACCTTAAACAAGAGTCTTTGGATCCAACTAAGTTCCTGGTGTAGGAGGTTCTTCTGTTTGTGTATTGATTTCATTGGTTGAATAAAGAGACTGCTTTGGCCTTTTGATAGGGCAGCCCTTAGGTGGGCAGAGTAGACAGAACAGAATGCTGGGAAGAAGGGAAGTATGGCAGACACCATGCTTCTCCTGCTCAAGATGGACGCTGGTTAGACTCATGCCGGTAAGCCACAGTCAAATGGCAATACTCATTAATGGATATGGGTTAAACAAATATGTAAGAGTTAGCCAATTAGAGGTTAGAACTAATGGGCCAGGCAGTGTTTAAATGAATACAATGTGTGTGTTCTTATTTTGGGGTATAAGCTAGCCAGGTGGTGGGACACAGCCCACTGCTTCTCTTACTACAAGTTCCAGCTCCCTTTATGGAGATAACTTGGGATTACACCAGGGAGTAGTTTGCTGAAGGAATGTTTCTGTCTAGTGTGTGAGCATAGACTTGTTTTGTTCTAGCAACAGAATGTTTAACTGTAGATGTAGCTCATGACCTTCAATTGGTATGTTCATTTCCTTGTATCATGTCAATGCAGTCTTTTGTCTTACTCCTACCTTCTGGGGTCAGGGGTATTTTAAGCAATTGGAAATTAAATGCCAGAATTTTAGTACTCACAGGAATTCCCTCTCAATATTCTAAGTTTCTCTGTTTTATTATTTTCATTCATATTCTTTACTATATTTCTAAATCCCCATGTTACTACCTTAGTGAGAGGTATTTTTGTCAAGGCTGGTCCCTGACAGTGGATGTCCCTCAACAGAAGAATGGATAAAGAGAATTGGACATATAGTCACACAATGGAGTTTTACTTAGCTGTTAGGGAAAAAATGACACCATGAAATTTGCTTGCAAATTGATGGTGCTAGGAAAAAAATCATCCTGAGTGAGGCAATACAGACTCAGAAAGACAAACATTATATGTACTCACTTAAAAGTGGATATTAACTGTTAGCTCTTAAGTAAAGGATAATCACACTACAACCAACAGACCTAGAAAGGCTAAGTAACAAGGAGAGTTCTGGGTGACTTATAGATCTCCTTAGGAAGGGGAAATAGAATAATTTTTTTTCAAGTGGACTGGCGTGAGTGGGGATGGAAACATATTATTTCTTTGGAGTGAAAATAATTGAGAACAATTGCACATGTAATTATGATATATGATTATTTTACAATATGTGTTTATTGTCTTATGTTGAACTGATTCATCAACTCTATTTTGTCTTTCAAAATAGAAAAATAAAAAAGGAAGAAGTTTACAAGATGGACTCACTTAACTTCTTTCAAGTTCAGTTAATATTTTATTGAAAATCTTTGTAGAAACATGAAAAATTTTCAGTGTTAAAAATTAATCAAAATAAAATAGATGAACAACAAATACTGATCAGGATGCTTTTTTAACATATCTATTTAGGTATCTACTGCTTTTTAGGCAATGTTTTATCCCATATTAGCAGACAATTTTCTTTAAAAGAATTATGGCTTCAATGCCATTTTGAGGTCTTAAACCATCTTTAATCAGCCTTTGTGCCTATGTCATTATCATTAGAAACATTATGCAATGAAAAGGCAATTATGTTATGCAAAAAGTTACAAAAAACAAGAACACATGAAAACGCAGTCAATGCAAGAAATATTAAAAAGACACCCAACAAATTCAGAATATGATAAGGGGACACTTTAAAATCTTGGACACCATTTTCTTAGAAAGTATTTTTTTAAAAAAGATGAATTTATTGTTTTCAGACAAAGCACCAAAATTAAACCAAGAAAAACTGATGACCACAAATAGACCTATAACAAATAGGGATATTGAAATGATAATAAAAATCCATGCATTGTACTTAATTTTAAACAATGGCAGGAACTGAAAGAGGAAACTATAATTAGAATATATTATATTAAAAAACTATTTCCAATAAAAAGAGAAAAATAGACTAAAAGTCTTCAAGAAAAAAGATAAATAAATAAATAAACAAACAAATAAATATAGAAAAGTCCAGAAATAGATAGATTCATGGCAGGATTTATCAGACTTCCATGAAGACCTACACCCAGTCATTAATCTTAAAATACATGAAAAAGACACCAAAGAAGTGCTGACAATGTCCTTCTGTGACACTAATATCACTGTGATGCCAAACCAGATAAAGACAACAACAAAACTGATGTCCCAAATTACTGATGAACATAGACTCAAAAATGCTCGGTAAAATATTAGCAAGCAGAATACAGAATACATCAAAAAGTTTATAAACCATGTCCAAGTTCTTTTTTATCTCAGAAATGCAGGCTTTGTTCAACATCTGCAAGTTAATAAACATAAACCATATAAACAGATTTAAACATAAAAATCACAATATCATCTCAATATAGAGAAGGCCTTTGACAAAATGCATCATGCCTTCACAATGAAATTTCTAGGGAATGTAGGCTTACAGAGAACATACATCAAAAGAATAAAGGCTGCATGCAGATACCCAAAACTAGTATCACTCTCACTCTCAAAGTGGAAGACTAAAGCATTCACATTAAAGCCAGCAACAAGACAGAGTTGTCCACTATCCACAATACCTTTCACTATTGTGCTGAGTGCCAGCTAAAACAGTAAGGTAAGGTAAGGGAATTAGAAGGATATAAATAAGGAATGAAGAAGTCAAAGTATATGTATGTACAGGTGACATAATACAAAAATTCTAACGTAAAACTTCTAGAAACAATCAACAAATTTAACAATGGCAGAATATAGTATCAACTTACACAAATAAATAGCTTTTTGATACAACAACAACAAATATACTGACAAGGAGCTCACAGACATACTTTTTTTCATAGTAGACTGAAAGAAAAAAATATCAAGGAATAAACACAACTAGATAAGTAAAAGAGCTCTATAATATAAAATTTAAACTTCTGAAGAAAGATAAAAATAGTAGAAAATGCAGCAACATTCCATGCATATGGGTTACTTGAATTAATATTTTGAAAATGACCATGTTGCCAAAATCTATTTATATAATCAATGCAATTCCAATTTTTCTTCATGGAAATAAAAAAAATGTTATGTTAACATTCATATGAAACATGCAAGACCATAGAGAGCCAAAACAATCCTGTGTACAATCAACAATGCTGAAGTGATTGCAGCTCCAAATGTTAAGACATATTACAGAGACATATTAATAAAACCATTTGATACTGGCACAAAAACAAACCTGTGGGTCAACAAAATAAAACTGAAGACTGGAACATACGCACACATAACTTTAGCCACTGTCAGCTGACACAGACACCAAAACCATACACTGGAAAAAAGAAAGCATCGTGAAACAAACAGCTCTTGGGAAAACGAGATGAGGCACAGCAGAAAATAGAAGGAGAACCATGAGTCGACCGATCGGGCTAGCGACCCAACGAGCTGGCGAGCGGAGCGAGCGATGCGAGCGAGAGCGAGCGAGCGAGCGAGTCGAGCGGAGAGCAGCGAGCGAGCGAGCGAGCGAGCGGAGAGCAGCGAGCGAGCGGAGAGCAGCGAGCGAGCGAGGCGAGCGAGCGAGCGAGCGAGCGAGCGAGCAGCGAGCGAGCGAGCGAGGGAGGAGAGCGAGCGAGCGAGAGGAGCAGCGAGCGAGAGGAGAGAAGCGAGCGAGCGAGCGAGCGAGCGAGAGCAGCGAGCGAGCGGAGCAGCGAGCGAGCGAGCGAGCGAGCGAGCGAGAGCGATGAGCGAGCGAGCGGAGCAGCGAGCGAGAGGAGAGCAGCGAGCGGCGAGCGAGCAGCAGGAGCGAGCGAGCGAGCGAGCGAGCGAGCGAGCGAGCGAGCGAGCGAGCGAGCGAGCAGCGAGCAGCGAGCGAGCGAGCGAGCGAAGCGAGCGCGAGCGAGCAGAGCGAGCAGGAGCGAGCAGCCATCGAGAGCGAGCGAGCGAGCAGCCAGCGAGCAGCGAGCAGCTAGCGAGCTAGATATCGATCGTATCGCCTCTAGCGAGCGAGCGATGCATCATCTAGCAGCGAGCTAGCGATCGAGCGAGAGAGCGCAGATCGCGATCGAGCAGCGAGCTACTATGATCTATCGATACATCTATCTATCTATCTATCTATCTATCTATCTATCTATCTATCTATCTATCATCTATCTATCATCTATCTATCTATCTATCTATCTATCTATCTATCTATCTATCATCTATCTTCTATCTATCTACCGTCTATCTATCGATCATCTATCTATTGCTGCAGTAGCACCTTCTGCTCCTTCAGCCAATAGCCTCTGAAATACAAGCCCACTGTGCTGCAGGAGTGCCTTCTGCTCCTTCAGCCAAAAGTCGCTGAAATACTAGCTCACTTGGGCGTGGTCTGTTTCTCTTTAAAAAATAGCAGCAAGCCTCGGATCACTCTCTTGGTTGAGGCTCTTGCTCTAGCGACTAGGCTCCCTTCCTGACTGTTGGTGTTTTGTAAGTTTTACCCCTAAAATAAATACTCCTTTAAATCCAAACTGGTGTGGGATTGTCTCACGCATTATTTGGCGCCCAGAATTTGATTTTAGAACCATCCCACGCACTCCCATCCCCCCCCCCCCCCCACATTCCTGCATGTGGCTCCTCTGCCTGCCGCCAGCTTGGCTTGGCCAGCTGGTCTTGGCACAGCCCTCCCTCAGCCATAACCTCCACGCCTCCCGGGATCCACAAGTCCAGACAGTCTCTGCCAGCCTAATTTGATCTATTCTGAGCGCGTTTTTAAATTCCCCCTTGCAATGTGAGTCACAGAGCTAACAACACAAGTGCAAGCAGTTGCCTAAGCTAAAAACCCCTTGGGGCAAAATCTCCCTTTAAAGTCCCAGCAATGCTGTTTGAAATCCCTGCCATAACTGATTGGGAGCGTTGCAAGCAGCTTGACCCTTAATCACAGCACAGGGACACGGGGCCCACAGCACTCAGCCTCTTTAGCAGCAGCACAGCAGCTGTGTCACAACCCTCTGCATCAGGTTGAGCAGAGCCGCAGGGGGTGCCAGGCTGCCTTGTTTATTGTCTACTAGAAGCTCTCTGACTTTTTGTGCTCTGTGCCTGGCCTCTGGGTTTTCTCTCTGTGTACATCTGACCTCTCAAGTGACTCATTTTTCCCAGTTTTTAAACAAAAAATTGAAGAGGACACCAGAAAATGGAAAGACCTCCCATGCTCTTGGATGGGTAGGATAAAAATAGTAAAAATGGCAATTCTACCAAAGGCAATCTATAAATTCAATGCAATCCCCATTAAAATCCCAACAAAATTCTTCACATACCTTGAGAAAAAATAATCAATTTTATTTGGAAAAACAAAAAACCCCGGTTAGCCAAAACAATCTTATACAATAAAGGAACTTCTGGAGGCATTACCATGCCTGACTTTAAACTCTATTACAGAGCTACAGTATTGAAAACAGCTTGGTATTGGCATAAAAGCAGAGAAGTCGAACAATGGAATCAAATAGAAGACCCAGATCTTAACCCACAAACCTATGAACACCTGATTTTCGACAAAGGAGCTAAAAGCACACAATGGAAGAAAGAAAGCATCTTTAGCAAATGGTGCTGGTATAACTGGATGTCAACTTGTAGAAGAATGAAAATAGATCCATATCTATCACCATGAACAAAACTCAAGTCCAAATGGATTAAAGACCTCAATATCAATCTGAACACACTGAACCTGATAGAAGAGAAAGTGGGAAGTACTCTACAACATATGGGCACAGGAGACCACTTCCTCTGTACAACCCCATCAGCACAGGCATTAAGGGCAACATTGAGTAAATGGGACCTCCTAACTAAGAAGCTTCTGTAAAGCAAAGGACACTGTCAATAAGACAAAAAGACAACCTACTGATTGGGAGAAGATCTTCACCAACCCCACAACAGACAAAGGACTGATCTCCAAAATATATAAAGAACTCAAGAAACTAGACTATAAAATGCTAATTAACCCAATTAATAAATGGGACACTGAACTGAATAGAGAATTATCAACAGAAGAAGTTCAAATGGCCAAAAGACACCTAAGGTCCTGCTCAACCTCCTTAGCAATCAGGGAAATGCAAATCAAAACAACTTTAAGATACCATCTTACACCTGTCAGAGTAGCTAAAATCAAAAACACTAATGATAGCCTTTGCTGGAGAGGTTGTGGAGTAAGGGGTACACTCATCCATTGCTGGTTGGAATGCAAACTTGTGTAACCACTTTGGAAAGCAGTGTGGCGGTTTCTCAGGAAATTCAGGATCAACCTACCCCAGGATCCAGCAATACCACTCCTGGGAATATATCCAAGAGATGTCCTTTCATACTACAAAAGCATTTGTTCAACTATGTTTATAGCAGCATTATTTGTAATAGCCAGAACCTGGAAACAATCTAGATGTCCTTCAATGGAAGAACGGATAAAGAAAGTGTGGAATATATACACATTAGAGTACTACTCAGCAGTAAAAAACAATAACATCTTGAATTTTGCATGCAAATGGATGGAAATAGAAAACACTATTCTGAGTGAGGTAACCCAGACCCAAAAGGATGAATTTGGTATGTACTCACTCATCAGTTGATTCTAGACATAAATAAAGGTCAGTGAGCCTATAATTCCTGATCATAGAGAAGCTAAATAAGAAGGTGAACCCAAAGGAAAACATATAGTTATCCTCCTGGATATTAAATGTAGACTAGATTGCCAGGCAAAAATTGGGATCTTGGGGGTGGGGGTGGGGTGACGGTAAGGGGTGATGGGGAGATGTGGATAGAAAAGTGAGGAGGGGAGGATGGGGAGACCCTGGGGGAATGGGATGGTTGGGATGGAGGAAGGGTGGATAGGGGTGCAGGGAAGAAGTTATCTTAATTAAGGGAGCCATTTTAGGGTTAGCAAGAGACTTCACTCTAGAGGGGGTCCCAGGTATCCATGGAGATGTCCCCAGCTAATTCCTTGGACAGCTGAGGAGAGGGAGTCTGAAATGGTCCTTTCATATAGCCATACTGATGGATATCTTGCATATCACCATAGAAGCTTCATCTGGCAATGGATAGAGATAGAGACAGAGACCCACACTGGAGTGCAGGACTGAGCTCCCAAGGTCCTGATGAGGAGCTGAAGGAGGAAGAACATGAGTAAGAAAGTCTGGACCACGAGGAGTGTGCCTACCCACTGAGACTGCGGGGCTGGTCTAATGGGAGCTCACCAAGGCCAGCTGGACCGGGACTGAAAAAGCATGGGATCAAACTGGATTCTCTGAACGTGGTGGACAATGAAGGCTGACTGAGAAGCCAAGAACAATGGCACTGGGTTTTGATCCTACCACATGTACTGGCTTTGGGGGAGCCTATTCTGTTTAGATACGCACTCCTGGACCTAGACGGAGTTGGTTGGACCTTGGACTTCCCGCAGGGCAGGGAACCCTGACTGCTCCTTGGACTGGAAAGGGAGGGGGAGGGGAGTTAAGGGAGAGGGAGGGAAGTAGGAGGTGGGAGGGGGCAGAAATTTTTAATAATAATAAAAAATAAAAAAATGATTTGAGGTTAAACTGAGGTTCTTAAAGAAAAATAAAATAAAAAAACAAATAACAGCCGATTTGAAAACAGGATTTGTTGTGACGCCTGCAGTGGTTCCATTGCAACTCAGAAACAGCGCCATCTGCTGGCTGACATGTAAAATGGCAGGTTTCTTTTTTAATGGAATCTAGCTGCTGCTTTTGCTGCCACTTTGGTAGAAATCACAAGTGGCCTATATGACTATAGAGGTACCTCAATTTACTTGTTATTAGGTTTTAGTTTCCTTCTTAATGTTATATCGTTGTGGAAGTATGTGGCATTAATTGATAGGATTAATACCATGATAGGCAAAATTGACTCCTTATCTAAAGGTATTAGGAACTTACCTGAAAGGGTCCAAGCTGTTGAATTTGACTTTCAGTTATCACAGAGTTTTGATAAGGTAACAGAAAGAATATACCTCCAAGATGGCAACTTACATGATATCCAGGGGCATTTCAAGGAGGAGATATTATCTTTAAAAGGAAACATTAAGACCTTGGAATCACAGGTGCAGAATGGAGACCAAAAAATTGATACCTTAGGGAAATCACTAAAAACGCATGCAACTCAGAATATTCAGGATTTAAGAGAGACAATGATCAAAAAGATTTGAAATGATTGAAGAAATTATCGGAGCTGGTGAACAAAGTAAGAAGGCACAAGGACAGGATATAATGCCACCAATAGCTGTTGGAACTGGCTTACCCAGGGTTTTAGTGACATACCCTGTAATTTATTCTGACAAAGCATCAACTTCTAAAGACTCAAAGGGAGCCAAAGAAGCTAGATGGACGCCAGTAGGAGTGAATGACCTAAAGGAAATTAAACAAGCTGGCATTAATTATGGCTTGCACTCTACATTTGTTAAGGAAATGATAAGGACTTGGACTTCTAATGTCAGGGCTATCCCCCATAATTTCTCACAGTTAGCTTCAGCGGTCCTTGAAGATGGACCTTCCTTGATGTTTGGAGTTTATTTCAGGGAAGAATCCAAACATATGGAACAACAAGGAAGAGCAAAAGGTGTGGAGGTTTCACAGGATCAAATTCTTGATGTAGGAGCTTATGCTAATCCACAGGTCCAAGCTCTTTATGATGATGAAGTATTGTCCCTTGCCACAAGGCAGCCTTAAATGCCTGGGATAGATGGCCAGAGCCAGGAAGAAAGATAGAGTCATATACTAGGGTTAGGCAGAGACAGGGAGAACACTATACTGACTTTTTGCAAAGATTAATTAAGGTTCTGAACACAGGAGTAACAGACCTAGAAGCTAGATGACTAATTCTTGAATTGCTGGCTTTTGAAAATGCAAAGTTAGACTAAAAAAAGATAATTGGGCCTTTACAGTCTAGATCAGCACCTATGGATGAATGGCTCAAGCATACTATAAATTTTCAGACCTTTAATTATGATGACAAATCTTGGGTAGGAGAAGCGATTTCCAAAGCGATGAGGGGACATCAACCTGCCAAATGTTTTAATTGTGGTAAATTTGGACATCTAAATAGGGATTGCAGACAAGGTATTTCTAGGAATAACACTTCATCTGATAATGGCAGAAATAGGAAAACTTGGCCTTCAGTATATGTAGGAGGTGTGGTAAAGAACGACATTGGATAAATGAATGCAGATCAACAACAGACAGACAAGGCACCCTGATACCATTGGGAAACTCCCTGAGGGACGTCTCACAGGCCCCCAAGCCAAATGTGGCCCAGTCATTCCCAGTAACCATGGAGGACACATCACACCAGGAATATTAAAAACTCTAGAAGCTTCTGTACAAGATCATAAGGTTCTAAATGATGCAAATTTGGAGGATGTCAGAAATTCAGTTAGGAAATTGGCAAACTTATATAAATGATCAGAGATCAAAGCTGAGAGTACGTATAAATGGAATTGTGATTGTTGGCTTGATAGACACAGGAGCAGATGTGAGTATCATCACTCCAGAATCTTGGCATCCAAATTGGCCTCTTCAAGAAGCAGATATTCAATTACTAGGAACTGGAACCATATCTCGAGTTAAACAAAGCACAAGATGGGTTGACTGTGTTGGGCCAGAAGGTCAAAGAGGAAAGCTAAGGCCATATGTAGCTGATATTGTAATAAATTTATGGGGCCGTGATCTGCTACAACAATGGAATACCCAGATTAACATTCCTGCAGTCTCAGGAACTCATAATTCTGGGAAGAATGTAATAAGGTACTATGCATGAAGGTCATCAGCCATTCAGGCTGTACAAGAACATAGAACAACTAAGAGGCCTTTAGAGGTACCAACAGCCCTACCTTTAAAATGGCTAACTGAGAAGCCAATATGTGTTAAACACTGGTCTTTAGCTGAAGATAAATTGCAGGCTTTAGAACAATTGGTACAGGAGCAATTAGATGCTCAACATATTTAGGAGTCAACTAGCCCTTGGAATTCTCCTGTGTTTGTTGTAAAAAAAAATCTGGCAAATGGAGAATGGTGACAGATCTAAGGGCTGTCAACAAAGTAATTTAACCTATGGGCCCTCTACACTCTGGACTTCCTCTGCCTTATCTGTTACCCAAAGGATGGCCTCTTATAGTTATTGACTTGAAGGATTGCTTCTTTACCATGCCATTACAAGAAAAGTATAGAGAAAACTTTGCCTTCAAAGTGCCTACTTGTAATAACTCCCAGCATACTAGGAAATACCAGTGCACTGTCTTCCCACAGGGAATGCTCAATAGCCCCAGCCTGAGTCAATACTTTGTAAGTTAGCCAGTAGAAATAGTACGTAAACAATTTTCTAAATCTACGATATACTATTACATGGATGACATTTTGCCATCCGATTCAAACAGATACTTTAGAAAGAATGTTTGAGGAAGTAAAGATAATTTTTCCCAAATGGGGATTACAAATTGCTCCTGAAAAGATTCAAAGAGGAGATTCTGTTAATTACCTAGGTTACAGAATAGGTTTACAGAAAATTAGGACACAAAAGGCACAAATTAGGAAAGACTGGTTATGGACACTTAATGACTTTCAAAGATTGTTAGGAGACATTTTCAGTCTATGACCTGCTGTTGGGATAACACCTGATCTAATAATTCATTTAAACAATACCTTAGATGGTGACAAAGATTTGAATAGTCCCAGAGAGTTAACATCTGAAGCAGAAAATGAACTGATGATGTTTGAGAAAAAATTACAGGAGGCACATGTAGACAGGGATGGATCCAAATCGTAGTTGTATTCTAGTCATATTGTCTTCCAGAATTTCTCCTAAGGGAATTTTAATGCATAGGAAAGATACTATTTTAGAATGTATCTTTTTACCACACAAACCAATTGAAAACTTATGTAGAAAAGGTCTCTAAATTAATTGTAAAAGGTAAACTGAGACTTCATCAACTAGCAGGTATAGACCCAGCAGAAGCTATAGTGCCTTTCACTGATGAAATTAAAAAGTTATGGAAAGACAACGAACCATGGCAAAAGGGCTTGTGCTATTTTGGGGGAGAAATTAATAGCATCTATCCAAAAAGCAGTAGACTTAACCTCATAAAGAGAACTTCTTGGATTCTTCCTTGAATTGTACGTGATGCTCGAATAACTGAAGCCTGTACATTTTATACTGATGCTAATAAATCAGGGAAGGCTGGTTACAAATCAGATGAATTGAGTAAGGTGGAACAAAGCCTTTATACTTCTGTCCAGAAGGCAGAATTATATGCCATTCTTATGGTGCTAAAGGATTTTAAAGAACTTCTTAATATAGTTACAGGTTCACAATATGCAGAAAGAGTTATCTTGCATATTGAAACCACTGAATTTATACCATATGATACAGAGTTGACTTCATTGTTTATCCAGGTACAAGACATAATCAGGAATAGGCTTTGTCCAATGTACATAACACACATACTTTCCCATATGGGTCTGCCAGGTCCTCTAGCACAAGGTAATGCAGAAATTAATCAATTATTGATTGGAAGCATGTTGCAGGCCTCAGAATTTCATAAAAAAATCATGTCAATAGCAAAGGTTTAAAGAAAGAGTTTTCCATTACATGGCAGCAAGCTAAGGAGATTGTAAAGAGACGCCCTACTTGCTCTTTATATAACCAAACACCATTACCTACAGGTATTAACCCAAAGGGTACTCAAAGGAATGAAATCTGGAAGATGGATGTGTTCCACTTTGCAGAATTTGGAAAAATAAAATATGTACATGACACCATTGACACTTATTCAGGCTTTCAGTGGGCAACTGCTTTAAGCTCAGAAAAAGCTGACTCAGTAATAACACATTTATTAGATGTTATGTCCATTATGGGTATACCTGCACAAATAAAAACAGATAATGGTCCAGCTTATGTCTCTAGGAAAATGAAATGGTTTTTTGCTTATTATAATATTAAGCATGTTACAGGTATACCATATAATCCTACAGGTCAAGTAGTCATAGAAAGATCAAATCGAACTATAAAGAATATGTTAAATAAACAGAAAGGGGGAAATGCCCCAGAAATAGATTACATAATGCCTATTAACCTTGAATTTTCTTAATGCTAATGAGAAAGGAACAACAGCTGCAGAAAGACATTGGATAATGGAAAAGTCTGCTGAACTAAATCAACCAGTTTATTTCAAGGATGTGCTGACCTTGCAATGGAAGCAAGGAGATGTGCTACATTGAAGAAGGGGTTTTACTCTTGTTTCCACAGGAGAAGAAAAATTGTGGATACCATCAAAATTAATAAAGGTTATATTTGAAGAGGAGAAACCTTTGGAAAGGAGAAATGTCAGCATCCACAATGATGATAATCATACAGGTGGTAAGAAAAACATAGAATGGGGGCAAGGTTCTGTTCTTATCTCCACAGGAAAACACTCATCTTTGAAAAATTCAAGGGACCCTGGATGTTTGAATACTGACAGATGGAAAAATAACTACCCAATAGGGACTATCAAGAAAACTGAATAGGTTCTGTAAGTATAAAGCTCTGGGATATACCAAATCATATTTCTAAATTTATAGAGCTGGTTTTGGAGTTGGACTCTGGCTCAGTCCCTCTCTAATTCCAAGCCTGTTGTTAGTAGAAAAACCCAGAGTTTCTGGAGTTTCTGTCTTATGTCAAGAGCCATGATATGAGACAGAAAGAAATATGAGTTTAGAAAACATCTTTGCTTTTCTTCATATCTATCATACTTTTCATTGAATATGTGTGTGTGTGTGTGTGTGTGTGTGTGTATTGAATTAATGTTTAAGTTTTCCACAATGAACAATGAGTTTTTTTCCTGCATTGACATTTGAAGTTTTCAGGAAAAAGATGGGGTCCCCATAACAGCAACTCCACTTGGTTGATATGATGTCATGATATTGATAGCGCTACTACAAGTCCTGTTTTGGGTATCAGCTGCACAGATGGTTCCAACTTGGTTAGCTGAAATGGTGCACATCTTGTATAACATTCTGGCCAGACCTCCACAAAATACTCAGAGATTATTTGCAATTTTAAAAGACATTGGTCTTGAAATTTAACCATTGTTTTACTTTCACAGGATCCCCCAGAAAGAACGTCGCCCCCATGACAGCTGGAAGTAATTCTAGAGGATGACGTCCCCTCTCTCAGCAAAGTTTGTCCTTGGGTTTAAAGACAATATTTAAGGGTTGATTATAAGGGTTGAGGGTTGGGAGAGGAATTTTATAATCTCAGGGATCTTTTTGAAAAGAAGGGGAAAAATTGGATAGATAATAATGGTATTTGTGAGTTATTGTTTATAGATAATTACATTGGCATAGATTTTTGTATATGGATACAAAGTTAAATTATATTGAATATTGTATGCATGCATGCTTTTACCTCTGTTTAAAACATTTTTTATGTATCGATATATATATATATATAGTATTGATATATGTATATCATATTGCAGTATACATTTATACCTCTGATTAAGATACTTATATATTGTTTATGTATTGATATTCATTGTTTACATTTGGAGGTTATTGTCCTTGTTTATTGCATAGTTGTTTATTCTCTTAGTCTTTAAGTTAGATAGGTATTAAAAATTGTAGATCAATAGTCATCTATGTCTGTCATATTTATAGTTAGACTAATCAGGTTCTTTAGATACATAGAGATTATACTCTGTATAAATAATTTTCAACCTCTTCGAAGAGCTGTAGAAAATGGCATTTAATTTAATCTTAGAGTTCTGTGGTAGTGAGACACCATCACTCCTGGCAACACCGACCTATTCTCAAGAGATTGTTGAGCACCAAAGACACACCACTTGGAGCTTGTCTTCTTCTTGACAAAACTGGCCTCTGGGCAAGGAACTGCCCATACCTCAACTACTGACAAAATACACAGTATCCAGAAATGGATAAGCAGAACTGTCAAATCTTGCCAAGACAATGTAAGGTGGTTTTAAAAAATCCCTTGCCTGTTAAAAATAATCTGTCAGTTATTCTAGGCCTTAGTCAAAGTTGGTTACTTCAAAGCTGCAAACATGACTTTGGGTGATTGCCCAGGTAGCCAGTTGTCTCTGTGATTTGTTTCATGTTTCGGAAGTTGTTTGATTGCACTTCCTAATTACTCAGGTAACATTTTTTCCCTTCTCAGATCTTCTATGGGCTTGAAGACTAGATAAATGTAGATACTTTCCTCTCATGACTCTCCCAAATTATTTATTATGTGAGACTTGGGTTAGTTAGGATAGGATATTTGTTCTTATTGTATATAATTTTGTAGTAGGTTTAGAAATCTCTTACTTAAACAAAAGGGGGAGGTGCTGTGGGAGCACCTTCTGCTCCTTCAGCCAATAGCCGCTGAAATACCAGCTCACTGGGGCATGTTCTAACTCTCTTTAAAAAAGAGCAGCAAGCCTCGGATCACTCTCTTGGTTCTGGCTCTTGCTCCAGTGACTAGACTCCTTTCCTGACTGTTGGTGTTTTGTAAGTTTTACCCCTAAAATAAATACCCCTTTAAATCCAAACTGGTGTGGGATTGTTTTTTGCATTAATCTATCTGTCTGTCTATCTATCTATCTATCTATCTATCTATCTATCTATCTATCTATCATCTATTTGCACCAAAACTAATTCCAAATGGGTTAAATATCTAAATGTGAAACTTAAAAATGCTAAAATAAAACACAGGCAGTACCCTACATGATATAGGTATAGGAAAGAATGTTCTCAATAAATCTCTATTTGCTTAATAATTAAGTACAACTATTAAGAAGTTGTACTTCAGAAAACTAAAAATCTTCTGCACAGATAAAGAGACAGTCAGGGTAAAAAGGAAGCCCACAAACTGGGAGGACATTTTTATCAGCTACACATCTGACAGAGGATTGATATCCAGAATATATAAAGAGCTAAAGAAAAAGAGCCAAAAGATTCAAATGATTTATTTGAAAAATGGGTCTGAGATCTGAACCTTTTTTCAAAGAAGAAAATATATTTCTAAGAAATATCTCAAAAATATTCATCTTCTTTAGCAATTAGGGAAATGCAAATCAAAACAACTTTGAGATTTCATTTTACCTCAGTCAGAATAGTAAAGTTGAATAAAATATTGGATAACAAATGCTGGAAACATGGGAAAGGAACCTTCATTCACTGCTGGTGAGACTGCAAACTAGTGTAGCTACTATGGAATCAGATTTGACAATTCGTTGTTAACTGGAAATGAGTCTACTATATGTCGTATTTATAACACTGTTTAAAAAGACCAAAGGGAATGTCATCCTACTATAGAGTTTGGGTTTTGGGGGGGGGGGTTCGAGACAGGGACTCTTTGTAGCTTTGGAGCCTGTCCTGGAACTAATTCTTATAGACCAGACTGGCCTCAAACTCGCAGAGACCACCTGCCTCTGCCTCCTGAGTGCTGGGATAAAAGGTGTGTACCATCACCACCTGGTGAGATATTTTTCTTAGCCCTGTTGACTGCTGCTTTATTTACAATATCTTGTAAACGGAAACAACCCTAATATCCTTCAACCAAGGAATAGATAATGAAAATGTGGTACATATACACTATTGAATGCTATGCATATGTAAAGAAATATGAAATAATGAACTTTCAGGTAGATGATTAGAACTAGAAAAGGTCAAATTGAGTGAGGTAACTTAGGCCCTGAAAAACAAATGTCCCATGTTCAGTATCATTGGAGGTGTTTCACTTCAAGTCTTCAGATATAACTACCAGCCAGGAGTAACTGTAGAATTCAGGAAAGTGAAACAGGACCATTGCCAGCATAGGTGAACTGGAGAGACATAGAGTTCAATAGCAGGATACACGTAATCTGGAAAAATGGGAGGGAAGGCCCTTTAGGAAGAGAGGAATGGGGTAAATACAGAAGAAGAAACAAGGAGGATAAAATAACAATGAGAATGTCTAAAAACACAGTAAAAATTATACTACTAATTATGCATCTTTACAAAACCTATAAAACACTCAATTGTATGTATGTATAGCTTTAATAAACCATTGTATTCTTGGCTTATAATGTTCCCTCTAAGAGCCAAAGGTGGCCTAACAAAAACCTCAATGCAAGGTATGGTATTCATTTGAGTTGTTGGTCAGGGATATAGAAGAGACTCCTAAATATACAACATATTTTTATTTTCCTTGGTTTCTTCCCAGAGGTTGTCAGTAAGTCCCTATTACTGAAAACACCAGACATTTCATAACCAAGGCCCGATTGCTCCTAAGCTGGATATGCCCTGAATCCTTGAGGACTAAGTTTTATGTTGACATCAGACAGCTTTTAAAGTATGGAAGCATTCAAGCCTACCCCACTTTATGAATCCTATTAATGACCACATGACATGATAACCCTAAGGGTGCGTTAGTGGCATGCACAACTTTTTGGTCACCAACAACTCTCTAACTGGATTTAAGACCTGCTCAGAAGGAAAACTATGCTTGGTACTGTTTACCTAGAAATACTACTAATTTACTACACCAGTATAATAACCCTTATCAACAATATAAACTTCACCTTTCATGATAGCCACAAATAGCATAAAGTATCTTGGGGTAACTCTAAACAAGGAAGTAAAAGATCTATTTGACAAGAACTTTAAGACATTGAAGTAAGGAATTGAAGAGGACACCAGAAAATGGAAAGACCTCCCATGCTCTTGGATAGGTAGGATCAAAATAGTAAAAATGGCAATTCTACCAAAGGTAATCTATAAATTCAATGCAATCCCCATCAAAATCCCAACAAAATTCTTCACAGACCTTGAGAGAATAATAGTCAACTTTATTTGGAAAAACACAAAACCCTGGATAGCCAAAACAATCTTATACAATAAAGGAACTTCTGGAGGCATTACCATGCCTGACTTTAAACTCTATTACAGAGCTACAGTAATGAAAACAGCTTGGTACTGGCATAAAAACAGAGAAGTTGACCAATGGAATCAAATAGAAGACCCAAATATTAACCCACAAACCTATGAACACCTGATTTTAGACAAAGGAGATAAAAGTATACAATGGAAGAAAGAAGGCATCTTCAACAAATGGTGCTGGCAGAAATGGTTGTCAACCTGTAGAAGAATGAAAATAGATCCATATCTATCACCATGCACAAAACTCAAGTCCAAATGGATTAAAGATCTCAATATCAATCTGAATACATTGAACCTGATAGAAGAGAAAGTGGGAAGTATTCTACAACATGTGGGCACAAGAGACCACTTTCTATGTATAACCCCTGTAGCAATGACATTAAGGGCAACATTGATTAAATGGGACCTCCTAAAACTGAGCAGCTTCTGTAAAGCAAAGGACACTGTCTTTAAGACAAAAAGGCAACCTACTGATTGAGAGATCTTCACCAACCCAGCAACAGACAAAGGTCTGATCTCCAAAATATATAAAGAACTCAAGAAACTAGACTATAAAATGCTAATGAACCCAATTAAAAAATGGGGTACTGATCTGAACAGAGAATTCTAAACTGAAGAAGTTCAAATGGCCAAAAGACAATTAAGGTCATGCTCAACCTCCTTAGCAATCAGGGAAATGCAAATCAAAACAACTTTGAGATACTATCTTACACCTGTCAGATTGTCTAAAATCCAAAACACCAATGATAACATTTGGTGGAAAGGTTGTGGGGTAAGGGGAACACTCATCCATTGCTGGTGGGAATGCAAACTTGTGCAACCACTTTGGAAAGCAGTGTGGCGGTGCTACGCCCACGGCTGTCATGCCTGTGTGGCAGATAAATGCCGCTAGGTGGAACGACGCTGAAGGGTTGGGGTCTGTGCTCCCAGGAGCTGAGCCCCAGGCGGTTCCCTGGCAATCAGCCTCAGTCATGATTCCGGATCAGCAAACTCGCCTTTGCTAGCCCTGGAGCTGTATTGAGCTTTCTGGTCTTTGTTTCTGTATTCTGTGTAGTTCTTTTATCTTGCCAGCAGATCAAGATGTTTTAAGACATCACCAATAATAATCAAACTACTGAGGACATATTGGACTCTGACTCACTCTCTGGGGGAACTTATGGATACCCTAAAACAGAAAGAGCTCATGATAGGAGAAGATGAGTAAATTATGAAGTAAAATCGTGTCATATCAGGCCTCTTCTTTCCCACGGGGCCTTGGAGTGGAATCATGACATTTCAGGCCTCTTCATTCTCTCAGGGCCTTGAAGTTTTAACCGTGAGACATAACTCAAAGTTAGTTGAAACACTGAGTGTTAATCTTAGAGACTCAAGGTCTGAAAAGCACCATAGAGTACCCCCCTTGTCTGAAGCTTAAGTTCCCAATGACAAGATTTCTTTTTCCAAGGATGTTTTGTGTCTAACACCTGCCCCTGATAATGTGACTAAGAGAAGTTCTCATACTGTGCCAACTGATGACACATGACCTTCTGATTTGTCCTTTGTTTGAATACTATATAATGAAAACATGAATTCAGTAAAATTGCAGCAGCATATTCAATCTTATTGAGTGTGTCTGTCTGTCATTTCCTCACCGATTCCTGATTTCTCCTAGCCTTCACCCCTGTTCTCCCGTGGTCAGTGGTCTCCAAGAGAGACGGTCCATGGCATGGTGGTTTCTCAGGAAATTCGGGATCAACCTACCCCAAGATCCAGCAATACCACTCCTGGGAATATACCCAAGAGATGCCCTATCATACTATAAAAGCATTTGTTCAACTATGTTCATAGCAGCATTATTTGTAATAGCCAGGACCTGAAAACAAAATAGATGCCCCTCAGTGAAAGAACGGATAAAGAAAGTGTGGAATATATACACATTAGAATACTACTCAGCGGTAAAAAACAATGACATCTTGAAGTTAGCATGCAAATGGATGGAAATGGAGAACACTATTCTGAGTGACGTAACCCAGACCCCAAAAGATGAATATGGTATGTACTCACTCATTAGTGGATTCTAGCCATAAATGAAGGACGTTGAGTCTATAATTCCTGATACTAGAGAAGCTAAATAGGAAGGAGAACCCCCAAAATACCATGTAGTTATCCTCCTGGATATTGGAAGTTGACAAGATTTCAAGGCACAAATGAAGAGCTTGGGGATGGGGGCAGGATGGGGATAAGGGGAAATGGGGAGAGAGAAGTGAGAAGGGGAGGATGGGGAGAATTTGGGGGATTGGGGCAGTTGGGATGGAGGAGGAGTGGATATGGAGCAGGGAAGCATATATCTTAATTAAGGGAGCCATTTGAGGGTGGTAAGAGAACGGACTCTAGAGGGGTTCCCAGGTGTCCAACGAGATGTCCCCAGCTTGTTCCTTGAGCAGCTGAGGAGAGGGTGCCTGAACTGGCCCTATACTATAGATACTCTGTTGAATATCTTGTATACCACCATAGAACCTTCATCTGGTGATGGATGGAGATAGAGACATAGACCCACAATGGAGCACTGGACTGAGCTCCCAAGGTCCAAATGAGGAGCAGAAGGAGAAAGAACATGAGCAAGGAAGTCGGGACCATGAGGGGTGTGCCCACCTACTGTGACAGTGGGGCAGATCTAATGAGAACTCACCAAGGCCAGCTGGACTGGGTCTGATGGAGCATGTAACCAAACCAGATTCTCTGAACGTGGCTTACATGGAGGGCTGACTGAGAAGCCAAGGTCAATGGCACTGTGTTTTGATTCTACTCCATGTGCTGGCTTTGTGGGAACCTAGACTGTTTGGATGCTCACCTTCCTATACCTGGATGGAGCGGGGAGGACCTTGGACTTCCCACAGGCAGGGAACTCTGACTGCTCTTTGGACTGGAGAGGGAGGGGAAGGGGAAAAGGGGGGACGGGGAATAAAACAGGAGGTGGGGAGAAGGTGAAAAATTTGTAATAATAATAATAATAATAATAATAATAATAATAATAAAAAAAAGATAAAAAAGATAAAAAAAAGAAAATTAAGTTTGTATATGAACTTTTCAGCACACACAAGAACAATGCTTTATTTTACTAGGAATATCTTGTATTAAAATAATGTATTTGCTATGACTGATGGACATGAATACACTATTATTATTGCAAACATTTTTATTAGGACTCACTATATGCATTTTGCAGTTTTGTGGACCTGAAGGGTTTTTCTTGTCACAATTGCAGTATTCTATAGAATAATTTGAATATCGTGAAACGTCCCTGTACCCCCCCCACCGTTAAGTATTACTTGACCTCTGATTGTCATGTGACATAGTATTTGACTTCTCCTCTTTGAATCAGTGTGACCTCCTGTAGGTTTCTTTGCTCTTCCACCTCCTTTTATCCTATTCAGTTGTTCCTTCAACTGAATAGAGTTGAAGAGTTTCTACTTGCTATCTATTTGCCTTTACTTAAAAATTTATCTACATGCCCAGAATATCTAGTCCTTGTCGGTAACTTAAGAGCCATGGTTCTATTTCCTGTTTCCTCCAGCAAATCCTAGGATCTCCTGACTCCTCAGTATCTCTTATTCTTTATCACACCATGTAATCTTAATTAATTAAATCCTGTCTGTCTAGTGTCTTCTCCAGAACTTTGAACTTATAATATTTTGAGAACATGTTTCTCATAGTCTACAAATAGTCTGTTAACAACTCAAACTGGGTTCTGCTATCATGCAATTACCATATGAGATAATTCCTTCACATTGGCCCAACCACCATTATCTCTTCTAATTCTGAATCTAAGCTAAACCTTAAGCCTTATTCTACCATACTTACACAAATTAACACATTATTTCAATTTAATCTTTTACCAACAATAATTGAAATTATCTGTCTTCTAAAATTAATGTTGTATATTCAATTTACATATATGCCTTTTTATTTTAAAAGAAGATATTTTCATTTTTTCTATTCAGGAGTAACATCTGTAGACACATGAAGTAAAATAACTTTTTAAATATTTCTTTAAATTTATTATTTATTTCTTTAAAATGTTTTATAATTATTTGTTGTGTTTGTGAGTCTGTGTGTTTGTGTGGGTGCCTCAGTAGATGCAGGAGTCGGTTCTCCTTCCACCATGTGGGTCCTAGTAACTGAACTCTGGTTATGAGCCAAATCTTTATGCACTGAGCTACTTTACTAGCCAATGTTTAAAGTTCCTGAATACTCCTTAAAATAAAGTCAATATCACTGTGTGTGAATTTAATTTACTCCTTCTGCCTAAACAACACAAAAGGAAAAACATCTATGAGGCAATAGGTTTAAAAATCTTTTATGTACATTTGTTCTTTGATAATTTCAAACACATGTAGGACCTTCTGATTACTCGTTCCTAACCTTACCACTTCCCGAGCAGCCCATTCCCACATACATGTCTTCATGTTGTTTTGAGACTCACAGGGTTAAATCAGCAATGCCATCTATGTAACTGTGGGTTTACAACCATCTATTATAGCATGGTGAGCTCATTAGTAGGTAGACAATCAAAGGCAATGTCTGTCCCTCCCTCAGAAATTATCCATAAATGATTGTCTAGATGTCCAGTCATCTGAAAGCTTATTGTAAACAGTCATATCTACTGTGCGATTATGTTTGCATTAGATATATCATGCCCAGAAGAAAGCATTACACTGTACATCTCCATATTTTCTGGCTTTTACATTGTTTCTACTGCGCCTTCCAAGACATTCTCTTAGCTGTAGGTGATATAAATGCCCTGTTCAGGGCTGAGGACTCAACTACATTTTTTCTCAGTGCCTTAAGCTATATGTCTCTGAATTTCCTGTTGCTTATTGAAAAGAAAAGCTTCCCTGAACAAGGCTAGAGAAAATTCATTAAATCTAATCATTTCATTTCTTTTGCCAATTGTGGTCACTAATCCTAAATGGCTTTAGGACATGAAAATTCTGTCTACATTGGTTTGAGACATATACATCTGCTTTCAAACACTGAATTTGAAAAGAAGAATTTTCTATACATAAAATAATGGTTTGACTTTATTTATTTTGTTTTATTGTATTAATTTCACCATTTTTCTCTTGTGAGAAATATAAATTAGACATAGTGACTCATGCCAATAATCCAGACACTTGGATGGCTAAGGTAGGAGATTACAAGTTCAAGACCAACCTGTGATTCACAACATGATACTATTGACAAAATAAAAAAAAACAAAACCTTAAATGTCGGTAAGATAAAACATAAAGTTGCATTTGTGGCTCATACCCATAAATTATATACTATATGTTTTATTCCATAAAGTGCATTTAAAGATAAACACCATTCTTGTTGTTGTTTTGTGTTTATTCAATTGTCTCATCTGTGCCTAGATTATTTAGTAGAAATGGTTCTATATTTTTATCTATTAAATTTATTAATAATGCAAACTTGTGCTACCACTTTGGAAATCAGTATGGTGGTTTCTCAGAATCAACATACCTCAGAATTCAGTAATACCACTCTTGGGTATATACCCCAAAGATGCTTAATCATACTACAAAAGCATTTGTTCAACTGTGTTCATAGCAGTACTATTTGTAATAGCCAGAACCTTGAAACAACCTAATGCCCCTCAACTAAAGAATGGATAAAGAAAGTGTGGCAAATTTACACATTAGAGTACTACTCAGTGGTAAATAAAACAATGACATCTTGAATTTTGCATGCAAATGGATGGAACTAGAAAACACTATCCTGAGTGAGGTAACCAAGACTCAAAAAATGAATATGGTATGTACTCACTCATAAGTGAATACTGTTCATATACAAAGGACATTGAACCTATAGTTCATGATCCCAGAGAAGCTAAGTAATAAGGTGAACCCAAAGAAAAACATATATTGACCCATCTGGGAATTGGAAACACACTAGGTTTGCCTGACAAAACTGGGAGCATGGGGGAGGAGAGTAGAAGTAAGTGAAGAAAGGGAGGGTTGAGGAAAACTTGAGGGAATGGGATAGTCGAGATGGAGGAAGGACAGATATGAGAGCAAGGAAAGAGATATCTTGATTGAGGGAGTCAAAATGGGGTTAGCAAGTAACCTGGCTTTAGAAAAATTCCCAGGAATCTATAAGGCTGACCCCAGCTAAGACCCAAATAATAGAGGAGAGGGTGCCTGTACTGACCTTGCCCTGTAGTCAGACTGATAATTATCTTAAATATCACCATAGAATCTTTGTCCAACCACAGATGTGAACAGAGGCAGAGAACCACATAGGAGCATTGGACTGAGCTCCCAAGGTCCAGTTGAAGTGTCTAAGGAGGGAGAATATGAACAAAGAAGTCAGGACCACGAGGGGTTGGTTCACCCACTGAGACAGTGTGCCTAAGCTAATGGGAGCTCACCAACTCCAGCAGGACTGGGAGTGAATTAGCATAGGATAAAACTAGTCCCTTTGAATGTGGCTGACAGTTGAGTCAGACTGAGGGACCACTGACAATGACACTGGGATTTGTCTATACTGCATGTACTGGCTTTTTGTGAACCTATTCTCTTTGGATGTATATCTTGCTCAACCTACATGTAGTAGGAAGGGCCTTGGACTTGCCACAGGACAGGGTGTCTCGTCCTCTCCAAGGATTGAAGGGGAGGGGTAAGAGGTTATGTGGAAGGATTGGAAGGAGGGGAGGGAGTGGGGATTTGGATTGCTATTTTTTAAAGTAATAAAATAATTAAAAATAATAATAAAAAGAATGAATCCACAGCTGAATAAACCTTATTTTTTCTTAACCTGGAATAAATCTACAGCTTCTCACTTCCTTTGGAAACAAACCCAGAATCTCTTCTCCAGAGTAACATATCTCTTAACTTAGATTTTAAATTCAAAGTATTTTCAAAATATATTGGTTGAATTAATAATCAAATGTATTTTAGCAGATGTTGTTCCTTTCTCAGCAGTCAAACAATTCAAACATAACACAATAACATACAATACCCATATTCTTTGTTTATTTTCCATCTTTACATGGAAGCTAAGTTTGGGCAGATAGGAGCTGGAAGCATTAGTTTTTCTCCCAAACACGGGTAGCTAAGTTTGGGCTACAATTCTTAGAGCTGCAATTCCAATCCCATTGCTGGCCTGAACTGGTAGTTAAAAAGTCTCAGTCATATGGCTTTTCCATAAATTTATTGAAACATTGTGTTTCAAATGAAGCATGATTAATAAAAACTCAGGGTCAGAAATTGGGGTTCAATCTGAATATTCAAAAAGCAAAACAACCAGCCACTGTGTTTTATCTCAATCTCAGTCTGAGAATGGTGATCCTGACTCCAGGAAACTCAGAAGGAGACTGTATGTCTGAGAGCTGTCTCCCCCAATCTTATATTCTATGTTAGGTCTGGGATTAAAGGCGTGCACCCCTGGGATTAAAGGTGCATGTCATTGTGGCTACTGGGGTTAAAGGTGTGCATTACCATAACATTGTCTATAAGGCTGACTAGTGGGACAATTTTACTTTCAGATCTTCAGACAGTGTTTATTTATTAAAATCCATTTTAAACACTACTACACTCATCTATAATAGTCAAGCTTGTAGTCATGCTATTTAGGTTTCTAGATATATAGATGGTGTGGGAAGTCCTTCTGTATATGTGTTGCTTTTATTGGTTAATGAATAAAGAAACTGCCTCAAGCCTATAGCAGAGCAGAACAGATCTAGTCAAGGAAAACTAAACTGAATGCTGGTGGAGAGGAGGTGGAGTCAGGAAGACACCATGTAGCTGCCAGAGGGAAAAGGCACAAGCTGCTAGTCAGAACCTTGCCAGTAGGCCACAAGCCTCATAGTAAAATATAAAATAATAGAAATGGGTTAATTTAAGAGATAACAGTGAGCTAGAAATATGCATAAGTTAATAGGCCAAGCAGTGTTGTTATGAATACAGCTTCTGTGTAATTATTTTGGTTCTGGGCAGCCAGGAACAAACAAGCGATCTTCATACAACATATAGAGATATATTTTAGTTAGATAGATAATCTTCAAACCTTTAAAATACCTATAGAATATGGCATTTAAAATGTTTAGGACTTTTCATGACAATGAGACACTCCCGCTCCTGGCAGCACCAGTCTAACTCAAGAGGAAGATAGACATTGGAGAGACTTCTTATAAAGTTTGTTAGGCATTTGGGCAAGAAACTGCTCTTTCCTGGACTTCTTGATGTTATGCTATATGAACTGAACATGGAGGACCCACAGAAAAATGAATGCTGTATTTGCTTAAAGGTGAGACAGTCCTTCAGGGTTTCTGCTTGATGCAAGAGTCTTCCAGACATTCTGCAGGACACAGAAGAAAGTGACTAACAACTGCCAATACATGCAGAACTGTCTTTGAAATTTCCTGCTTTGTGGGAAGGTCTGTCATATACTATGGGCCTGTAGGCTGAAGGTGGGTATGCCAATATTACAGAAGAACTTTGAGTGATTGTCCAGGCAGTGAAATGTCTCTGTCAATTCTAGAGTTTTGAGATTTGTTTATTATGTAATTCCTATTTACTTAGATGATATTATATCCTTTTAAAGTCTTTGATGTAGTTGAAGAATGATTATTATAGTTTTCCCTAGTTATGATAAAAGATAAAGAATATATAAATATTGTAACTGCAATTCTTGCTTGATACCTGTTTTGTTATATGTAACTTTACTATATTAAAATAAAAACCTTCCTTTTTATTTGAACAAAAAAGAAGAGATGATGTGGGAAGTCCTTCTGTATACTGTTGCATTTATTTGTTAATGAATAAAGAAGCTACTTTGGCCTGTGATAGGGCAGAGTAGATCTAGGCCAAAAACCTAAACTGAATACTGGGCATAAAAAGGCAGAGTCAGTGTGAAGCCATGTAGCAGCTGGAGGAGACAGATGCTGGAGCTTTGCTCAATAAGCCACAGCCACATGGTGATACACAGATTAATAGAAATGAATTAATTTAAGATATAAGAGCAAACTAGAATGATGCTTAAAGTATTAGCTAAACAGTATTGCAAATAATATAGTTTCTGTGTGTTTTACTTCAGTTCTGGACAGCTGGGAACAAATGAGCAGCCTCCACCAACAGGACTAATGATATATTTTGATCTTGTATCCTGCCATATTTCTGAAGGTATTTATCAGCTGTAGGAGTTCCCTAGTGGAGTTTTTGGGGTCAGTTATGTACACTATCATATCATCTGCAAATAACAAAAGTTTGAGTTCTTTCTTTCCAAATTGTATCCCCTTGATCTACTTTAGTTGTCTTATCGCCAGAGCCAGAACTCCAATAACTAGGTTGAATAGATATGGAGAGAGTGAACAGCCTTGTCTTGTTCCTGATTTTAGTGGAATCACTTTGAGTTTCTCTCCATTTAATTCGATGTTGGCTGTTGGCTTGTAGTATATTGCTTTTCTGTTTAGATAGTCTCCCTGTATCCCTGATCTCTCCAAAATCTTTATCATGAAGGGATGTTGGATTTTGTCAAATGCTTTTTCAGCATTTAATGAGACGATCATATGGTTTTTACCTTTCAGTTTATTTGTATGGTGCATTACATTGCTAGATTTTCATATGTTGAACCATCCTTGCGTCTCTTGGATGAAGTCAACTTGATCATCATGGTGGATGATTTTTGATGTGTTTTTGGATTCAGTTTGCCAGGATTTTATTGAGTATTTTTGCATCTATGTTCATGAATGAGATTGGTCTGTAATTCTCTTTTTCAATTGAGTCTTTGTGTCATTTTAGTATCAGGGTAACTGTAGCCTTATAAAAAGAGTTTGGCTATTTTTTTCTGTTTCTATTATGTGGATACTTTGAGGGGTATAAGTATTAGCTCTTCTTTGAAGTTCTGGTAGAATTTTTTGGATGGGAAACTTTTGGTGACAGTTTCTATTTCCTTGCAGTTTATAAGTCTATTAAAATTGTTCACCTCATCTTGATTTAATTTTGGTATGTGGTGCCTATTTAGAAAATTGGCTATTTTTTTTCACATTTTCCAGTTTTGAGGAGCATAGGTTTGTGTATTATGACTTAATGATTCTCTGGATTTCCTCATTGTCTGTTGTTATGTCCGCTTTTCATTTCTGATTTTTTTTTTAATTTGGACGTTTTCTCTCTACCATTTGATTAGTTTGGATAAGGATTTGTCAATCAACAGCTGGAGAAACCATGGAAAGTACACAAACCAGCCCATAATTATACCAGCTCTTTTGAAAAGAATTACTATAAATCTTTTTTTTCAAATTATTTTACAAATAGATAATAAATGCATTTGAAAATGTGGTTCAGCAGCTAACAGTACTTTCTCCTTTGAAGAACTGGAATTTGGTTCCTAGAACTCATGCCAGGTGACTTATGACTACCTGTCATTTCCTAAATGGTACGAAAATTTACCAATAAGATATCTGCAAACTAAGTTCAAGGTCCCATTCTAAAAATCACAAAACATGATTAATTTAGCTTAATTCCAGCGATGAAGAATGATGAAGAATACTTCGGTCAATAAAAATAATTTACCATATAATTAGATGCAAGGACATAAAACTCCATGATCACTTCAATTGATGAAAAATGGCCTTTGACAAAACCCAACATCCATTCATGGCAAAAATTCCAGAGGGATCAGAGAAGGGGGAAACATATCTCAACATAATAAAAGTTAAATATGACAAACTTATAGCCACCATCATATTAAATGGAGAAAAAATAAATCATCGCCACTAAGACCAGGAACACAACATGGGTGCCTACTTTTTCTATTCTTATTAAGTACAGAGCTTGAATTCACAGCAGTAGGAGGAGAAAATAAGTATAAAATAGGAAAAGAAGTGAAACTCTCTCTGTGTGACGATGTGATTTTGTATACAAGAGACCCTAAAGACTCTAGATACTCCTAGAGCTGACAAACAGTTTGGGCAAAGTGGCAGGTTACAAAGCTAACATAGCCAGACCAGTAGCCTTCTCACATGCTAAGTATAAACATATTTTAGAAATAAACCACAGAAACAATCATATTCACAATAGAAAAATAAAACTCAAACTCTAGATAAACCTAACAGAGAAAGTAAATGATCTCTATAATCTACAATTAAAAACGATTAAACACTGAATAAAGACAATGAAGAAGGCACTAAAAGATGTAGAGACTTCCCATAAACATGGACTGATTGGAACAATTGTGTGAAAATGGCCACTTTCCCTGAAGCAATCTACAGATCCAATGAAATTCCCATCACAATTTTCAGATGAATTCATGGAACTGGAAAATTACATTACATAAGACAATGCTGGCACAGAAAGACAAATATAGCTTAATGTCTCTCACATGTGAATCCTAGCAGTGAGACTTTAGTTTTGTGTGTTTAGCTCTGAGTACTTGGCGACACCAGGGAACTAGGTGAGGATCATTGAGGGGTTCCTAAGGAGGGGCATAATAGAACACTTGTGATATTGAAGTGGCTTCAGCAAAGTCATGTTAACCTGACCATGTACTGCTTTCACTCTGGAGCCACATTTGCTTTTAAACAGTTTCTCACTCATTTTGCTAAAGTATTTTACAATGCCAAAATGGCCCTTCTTCCCTACTGTGTTAAGGATCCTGATGTGTGCAAATTATTTATCTGGAAGAATGACCTTACCTGATGTTTTACAAGAGCCAAGGTTACATTGTAGAAAGAAAAACCAAAAAAAAAAAAAAAAAAAAAAAACCTCAGGCTGCACATAGTGTGAAATGATTGCAGCCTTATGACTTAAAAACAAACAAAAACAGGAGACTTTCCATGGGATGAGCCTGCTCTTGGTCACCTGGCTAGATGACTCATAATATACTCTTAATTGACTTAATAAATATGGTAGTCTATAGCTTGGAAAGGAGGGATAATGGGGGGCAGTTTAAGTGGGGAGGCTAATGGAAAAATATAGCAGAAGAGGGTTGTGGCTGGACAGATGGTTCTGCAATTCAGAGACCCTGCTGCTCTGGCAGAGCCCTTAGTTCTGTTCCCAGAAACTACGTGGTATCTATCAATCATCTGTAAATCCAGTTCCATGGGATTCATTATTCTTTTCTGGACTCTGAAGACATAGGCACACATGTGATGTACAACCATGCAGGCAAAATGTTTACATGTGTAAAATGAAATGAAATAAATACATATTTAAAAGTTAAAACTTTTAAAAATAAAAGGCCCATGGAAACCTAGTAACCTATTTTACAAACTTCAAATATAACACACACACACACACACACACACACACACACACACACACACATACATGCGCACACACTCACACACACACATCACATCACAGAAACGCATAGATGATTCTAATTGAAATTATTGTACACAAGGTAGTTTGAGGTTTTGTGATGTCCTTTATGTAGACTTCACTCATTCACAAAACAACCAACTCTTATTTTTTGTCTTAGCTAAGTGTTTATTCTTTTAAATATTTTATTATGTATAGAATATTATGTCTGTGTATATGCCTGCAGGCCAGAAGAGGGTACCAAACCCCATTACAAATGGTTGTGAGCCACTATGTGGTTGCTGGGAATTAAACTCAGGACCTTTGGAAGAGCAGGCAATGCTCTTAACCGCTGAGCCATCTCTCCAGCCCCTTGCTAAGTGTTTAATGTCTTATTTGATACTTCAGTTCACTGGAGTTATAGAAGCATGTATCTTTTGGAGATAAATAGGTGTGCCTTAAAAGAATAATTTCCAACTTTGATGTTTCGAACATTGGAGTGTAAATGAAATTATCCCTGTAAGTTTGTTCTTTGCCTTCCTAGCCTAGGCAGGCTCTAGTTATACTGCTTTCTCTAAAGAACACTGCTTCATCATGAAAACACCTCCCACTTTAAATAAAAGAGACATATCCATAGTTCTCTTTGCATCTCTGAAATGACAGTTTAGTGTCTTAATAACTCCCACTGCAAGTAGGTTCTAGGATCTAATCCCTGATCTCCTAAGCGTCACTGCCTTCTAAAGGCTTTTATATCAAGACAGAAGGGAACATATATAATCCATGTTCCTGGCTGCTGATGTTCACTAAGACCATCGTGATTTCAGTTGACTTACACAGTTTGTAGATTGTGGTAAATCATATTTCGACTGCATAGCTGGTATGTAGGTTAAAATGGACATAATAGTGAAGATCTTGAAAACATACTATGGCTCGTGTGTTCTGGTAACAAAAGTCAGCACTTGTTTATTAGTTATATAAAATGTAAATGTAGATATAATAAAGAAAATGTGTATTTAGCATGAAGAATAAAGAACTTAGACTATTTTATTGCATAGTGATTAGAGCTGCCTATCTAGAGATGCAGAGGTGAAAAAAACTTATTTATGGTGGTTGTAAGAGTGGTGTTTATCATAATTATATAATTTCCAGGAAGCATAAGAGATAATAAAATTTGTAAGCTAAACTTTAAATATAAATTAAGTAATTTTGTACAAGGGAAACAATTTAGTTTAAAAAACAGATCTAATTACTTTTGTAGCACAGCACTCACTTAAGGCCTAAATTGAAACTAGATGGCAATATTTTGTTGCATGATGTTATATCAATTATTACTAATAAAATTAAACAAAGGATAATTTCTGAACAAAATTTTTAGTTTCAATCTCATAAATGTCTTTGGCTATTATCCAGGAACAATGCTAAGAGCTTTCTATAAATCATATAATCTAACTCTCACAATTAAAGAGGTCAGCAAGTAAAAAGGCTGTTGAGATATGATCTAGAACCAAAATTTAATTTACCACTTTTAGTTACTGAGTGATGGTTCCATTTTAAGAGTTTTAGAATGCTGCTGAGAAAATTTAACAATGTTCATTAATCATGAAAAACTGAATATATACAATTAAAGGGTATGTAAACTTACTTTCTTCAGGAAGTTACTTACATGAAAATAGATTAATGATAATGGCTCATACCTGGGTCTTGGATGTCCAATAACAGTTAAAGAAAAAGCAATTAGGAAGACTGTAATTTGGAGAGTACATTATTTTCTTTTGTATAACATTTAAGGTGTGAACTTGGGGTTTTATCCCTTTTGCCTTCTTCCTGCTTCTCAGTGGACTATGGTGTGCACCACAACTGAACAACTGATAAAATGTTTCTTATTGGAAGGCAGAAGAAGCGGGGAATGGGAATCACAAAAGGAAAGCTGAGTTATTTTGGAATAGTTACTTTCATTTCTGCTAAGAATTATTCTTTAGCTAGAAATCATATCTCCACTTTAACTGTAGGTGTGTGAATAATCTGCTAATTCAGATAAAGCAGGCCACCCTCAGCATTGTTCATTGAACTGATCCATTGATAATGACAGAAGAGCTGAGTCTCTCTCTCTCTCTCTCTCTCTCTCTCTCTCCCTCTCTCTCTCTCTCTCTCTTTCTGTGTGTCAATCTCCAGTTAAAAACAATTTCAGTCCCAGTCTCAGGTTTTCATGTGATGCTTTAGTAGTATGTATTTTTATCAGTTTCAAAGTACATTCTGAGTATCATTAGAGGTAAATTAATACAAAATTATTAATTATTATTAATATGTAATATTGTTTATTATATAATAATTGTTAAATATTATTATTATGGAGAAAGTCACTTTATTGATTCTATTTTCATTTGCAAATCCTCTGAATTTATTACAAAGACCTCATTCTCTTGTACCTATATTATTAAGAATGACTTAAAGGTTACTATTGAAAGACACTTAAAGTTTCTTGGCACAGAGCCACCTTGTTTAAATTTTAATCACCTTTGGTGTACTTAGAAAACTTATACATAAACTAAGAAGTAAAAATCACATTTCCAAAGATGGATAATTTATAAAATTAGATGTATTAACATATATGTTAGTAGCTAAATTATTACTAAAACATAAATAAAATATAGTGGAAATTCTCAAATGATTTAATGTAGCAAAGTACTCATAATTTTACTTGAAAAGTGTTAACTGAAAAAGATGTTGTATTAGTTCCATACAAATGGTTCTTATCTAACTGAGATGAAATAACATTAGCTATTTTTTTACTTGATTGATTTATGCTTGATAAATTTTTCTGATAGGCCTACACTTTGCAAACAATTCAGTCACACTTCTTTTAGGCAAAATTGTACAGCACATTGAGTGACTAGGGCAATCCTCACCTCTCAGATTAGCCTTCATCAACCTGGACCAATTTTTATTACATTTGTACTAAGCTTTTGATAATATGATAGACGTGAGTATATTATAAAATTTTCATAATGTAGGAGGATTCTAAATGGAAAAAACTAATCTAAAAATGATCCCAAGTTCTGAAAATATGGTTCTAAACATCTTATCACAATTTAATACACTAACTTTGTGTTGCATAGAGCAAAAGAAGGATAGATTATAACATGATATAAGCTAATATTACCTCTCAAGTGTTTAAAGTGTAATTCTGGTCACTAATAATTTCATAAGATTAAATAAAGAAATTAATTTGTCATTCTCATAGGGTATCTAATGAATTTTTTTAAATCATCATATTCTTTAAGTTTTTAATTAAACACACTGTCAAAATGGTTGATTTGAAATAATTCCACTTCTGCATAAGAAAAAAAACTTTGAGAGCTCAGATCTATTTTCTATATGCTTTATTTAGCAATCAAACAAACTTAACATATCTTTCTACAAATGTGCACCCTGAAGCAAAGGTGCAGTTAGACAGGTGTGTTGTGGAGGCTATGCTGCTCAGCTGACATGTGTTGTGTTTGCCTGCTGGACAAATTTAAGAAGCTGTGCTTCTTAAGTGTTATTGAGCATCAGTTGTTTAAGTGGTCCCCAAAGAAAAACATCTCACAGTTAAGAGCGTTTTTGGATAGACTCTATGTAACCAGTGATCTAAATAATTACTAAGTAATGTCATAAGTCTTTCATATTATATGTACCCCACACTGTAATTTTGTGTCTTTTATGACTACAGAGCAGAGTCTACGGATAGATGGAGAGGCTTAACTCTTCCAGAGTACTGGAATTTGTGCTACTTGGACTCACTGATTCTCCCAAGCTTCAGATATTCTTCTTTGTGACATTTTCCATTTTCTATTTAGTTACAATGCTTGGGAACTGCCTCATTCTGTTCACTGTCTTCTCCACTTCACAACTCCACTCCCCCATGTTCTTCTTGCTCAGCAACCTTTCTCTGATTGACATATGCCTCTCCTCCTTTGCCACACCAAAGATGATCATGGACTTCTTTTCTCACCACAAGACCATTTCTTTTGAGGGGTGCATTTCTCAAATCTTTCTTTTGCATCTCTTCACTGGAACTGAAATTGTGCTGCTGATTTCCATGTCTTTTGACAGGTATGTTGCCATATGTAAGCCTCTTTACTATTCAACACTTATGAGCCAAAAAATGTGTTTGTGGCTTGTGGTAACTTCTTGGATGGTAGGTTTCTTACATACAATGAGCCAATTAGTTTTTGTTCTGTATTTACCCTTCTGTGGTCCTAATGTAGTAGACAGTTTCTTCTGTGATCTTCCTTTGGTAATCCAGCTGGCTTGTATAGATACATATGTTCTTGGTATCTTCATGGTCTCATCCAGTGGTGTTATTGCTCTTATAAGTTTTCTGATTTTGCTCATCTCTTATATTGTGGTGCTTGTAACTATCAGAGACAACTCCTCAGTTGGATCCTCTAAGGCTCTTTCCACCTGCACTTCACATTTCATAGTTGTGCTAATGTTCTTTGTACCTTGCATTTTTATTTATGTGTGGCCCTTCACAAACTTTTTGGTGGATAAAATTCTCTCTGTTTTCTACACCATCTTCACCCCTTTCTTGAATCCACTTATCTATACTTTAAGAAACCAGGAAGTGAGGGCAGCAATGAAGAAAAAAATAAGTAACCATTATTTCCCCTTTGGGAAAACAACTCCACATTATACAGTAAGAGGCCTGCAGAGATCCTAAAGTGAGGCCAGGCTACCAACAGAATAGCAGATAATTAAGTTATAATATTCAAATTTCATTTTAAAATCATTTGAACTAAATTCATGATACTAAGAAGTTGGGGTTGGGAGACATGCAACAGCTTGCTTCGAAGTCCGTGCTGTTTGCTAGCTTTTTGTGATCATGGATCAATTTGATGATGTGTTAAAGTCTATAATGTGACTTCATAGGAAAGTTATGTTGCCAGAATTTTTAAAATAGATTAATTTTCATGTATCCATAAAATCTATACACATACATATGAGGATTAATACTCTGCAAGAAGCTTAATATGAAATGTTTTCTTGTTTTCTAATCCAGAGCAGTCCTCTTTCACTGTCTTGTGATATTTTATGGTTTGTATCTAATTTCAAACTTAATTATGAACTTAATTTTAAGCTTTAATTAGGAATTTGGCATATTGGAAGCTTTATTCATAATGTTAGGAAATTTTGTTGGGAAATTTTATATTGTTAAATAATTCTTTTAAATAATGCTGAGCAATTTTAAGCAGTGAGTCAAATTGAAAACTAAGACAATTTTGAACAAAACATATTAAAACTTTAACAATAAAGATGCTTAGTGCACAGATTATTGCTATCAGATGATTGAATAATAACCACTTAAATAGACTGGCTTGTAAAAAATAAGCTCTAAGTGATTATATATATATATATACATATATATGACTCCTTTGCTATTAAACTTTATTGTGTGAGTATACTGTTGTCTGTTGAATTCATGAATACACTTAAAGTTTTAAAAATATAATAGTTCAATCTATTATTACCATTTTAATAAGTTTACATGTAGGTTTCAATATTATATGGTTAGTGAGAAGAAAAGATGAAATAATTAAAACAATTTAGAATTCATTGCTACCTAATTTGGTTTTCTACTAATAATATCAAGTGGATCTTTTTCTAACATGATCTTTGGAAATAAATTAGACAATCCATTATCCAAACTGCTAAAGAACAAAAGGCATAGAAAAATTTTTCTCTTTTTCTTTTTAATAATTTTTATCAATCATGTTAAGAAGCAAAGAAGATTGATGGAAACCAACAAGGATTACTGAAACAGATTTTGGAAGATACAATTTACCACTTTATTCCTTTTTATATTTAATATGAGAATTATAAAATGTAGATTACAACTTTTTATAATTTATTTTTATTTTATGTACATTGGCATTTCATCTGCATGTCTGTCTGTCTGTGTGAGAGTGTCAGATCTTGGAGTTATAGACAGTTGTGAGCTGCTATGTGGATACTGGGAATTGAACCTGGGTCCTCTGGAAGAACAGTCAGAGCTCTTAATCTTTGAGTAATCTCTCCAGCCCTAGATTAAAATTTTATGGTAATAGTTTATAAAAATTAGACATGCCACTTTCATTTTCCTTGAACTACCTCAACTGTGTCCTAATTTTGATCACTGTGCTTCATTCTGGGAAAAAACACTAGCAAAGCCGCACTTCATGCTCTGATCTTGTGCTGTTTGTAATTTTTAAAAAACTGTGGTTTGTTCAAACATGTGATAGAAATGTTTCTGCTTCCAATTTGTATGCTGGCATGTGGTTTGTTCAAATATGTGATAGAAATGTTTCTGCTCCCATTTGTATGCTGGCATGTGTGGTTAAGCTCAGTTAGAATGCTTAGTATTCTGACATACACTGAGATCATCTCTCCTGACTTAATGTTTATGACTTAAGAGTTATGTGAGCAAACCATCACCAGAGGACTAGAATGTTAAGATTATGAAAAATCATAAGCTCTTTCCTTTCAAAGTGTTACATGCTTATATGATAGCAACTTCAAAGACAAAATGTTAGCATCTGAAGTTGAATAGTGTGTAGCAGTTTATAAAGAAAGGTAGCATTAAAAGTAGATGTCAAAGTACACATGTAATTTGAGAGCTAGTTTTTTAAAGCAAATTATAAACTCCTTGTTATTGCCTCAGGTTAAAAAATACATAAAAAGTTTTGTATGGAAAGATACTTTTGCCTCATTTCTATAAAATTATCTTTATTTTAAAATTTAAATTGTAGCTCTGATGTACCAGTGTATAGTTCAATAATTAATTGTTAAGCACCTCTTGTGTTTCCAGCCCTTGTCGGGTCCTGGAGGCCAATTCATCTACTTTAACCAGTTCATTGTCCTTGGGATATGTCTATCCCATAATTAGATAATATCAGTCTATTATAAGTCAGAATTGCAATCCAAGAACTTTGTTCTACTTCTGCAACTCAGTTTCTTCATCTATAGATTTGTGGCAATTTTAACACTACTGATGTTGAAATTAATTAAAAGATATGCGTAATATATCTAGCAGTGATAAATAGTGAACTATAATATTAATATTTTTGTTATTCTGTTAAAAAAGTACAAAAGTACAGGAGCTGAATTTGAGATGAAGGCTCCTACTTGGACTTGCATGACCTAGTTCTATATTAGAAAAATGTGTTAATTTCTTAAATATTAAATATGTGCCAATTATTTCAGTCTGGGTTCATTTATGCAGTTTTTGTTACATTCATGTATCTGTGTTTTTCTAAGCAAGTATTATAGTTTGCAACTTTATCTTATATTTAAATGTACTTCATAACTGTACAGAAAAGGTAAAATAAGTAGATTGTGTCTGACAGGTCAGTCTTACTATGTTTTCAATTACAAGTAAACACAGTTAAGAAGTTTTAAGTCTGTTTTGTGTATTTTGTCTTTTGTTCACATATTTGAAGATATTAGTGGAAATGTTTTAAATTTTATCTGATATGAGTTGTTTAAATTTTTAACTGGGAATAAATGATGATTTTTATACCTATAATTTATATAAAACACATTAAAAACAAATTTAAGCATTAAATTTCCAAAAAAATATGAAAAAAAATGTTTAAGGATGTGGCAGAAAGGTACTAGTAAAGAAAATGTTCAAAGTAGACAGATCATCTGGAAAATAAGTCCCTGAAGCTAGACAATGAGTGTGTAGGCAGGTAACTTACTCCTGGGTAACCTTTTCAGTCCTAAACTTTACCTCACAGCTCCACAGCATGTCACCTTTTCAAATATCAAATAACCTTTACTTCCTATATGGCTCTTTATAAAGTAATTGCTGTAGAAGAAGAAAAGTGAATCAGAATTGGTAGGAGATATGCCTTTGAGAGAAAAATAGATTCAGTAGTATAGATATTTAATAAACACATTCACATTTTTAATTCCATATTTTATTCTCATCACCACACTTTACAAGTCCTAAAATAGGCCTCTTACTTTCTTTTTCACTTTTGTCTGTTTGTGTATATTTGTTGCATTTAGTAATAAATTTCTTAAAGAAAATTTAGGTTTGTTATATACTTTGACCTTATTTGCATATCAAATCCCCCTTTTGACTCCCTTTTGCTCTCTCTTTCTTGTATCCCTTATTTATTTTAGTCTTCCTTCTTTTTTCATATATGTATTGTATATCTAGAATCCACAAATGAGAAAAAATATGCTAAAATATATAGTGACTTAATCTATTCTTTCATCTTTATAGACCAGACTCAAAAATACTAAAGACAGATTTCAAGAGGAGGCAAGTGCATGTTTTTGTCTTTTCCTTTTTCCACTGAGTGTAGTATTACAGAAAGTACATAGATGATAGCTTAGTCAACACTATTGTATCAACTGGCTAAAGAGTCTTGTCATCATTTACTTCATGATTATTCGATGACTGAGTAGTAGTAAGTGAGATGAATGTAAAAGTGATAAATGGACTCTAGTTATAATTAAATAGAAGTCATAAGTTCTGGTATAAAATTCATTGGTAAATCCCTATTGCTGAAGGCATCACGTATTTTGGACACATGTCTTGATGGAACCGTCTGTAATTGACCAGGAGGCTGCCTCCCTGATGACTAGCTCACATAGAATCCAAAAGGGGTATACAAACTACCAATAAAAGAAAGAATTGATAGTATCAATAGTCTCCAGTAGCACAGACAATAAGAGCAACAATGAATAAATGGGACCTCCTTAAACTGAGAAACAGAAAGGTAACCTACTGAATGGGAGAAGATCTTCACCAATCCCACATCAGACAAAGGTCTGATCTCCAAAATATATAAAGAACTCAAGAAACTAGACATTAAAACTCTAAATAACCCAATTAAAAAATGGGGAGTGAACTGAACAGAGAAATCTGAACAGAAGAAGTTCAAATGGCCAAAAGATACTTAAGGTCATGTTCAACTTCCTTAGCTATCAGGGAAATGCAAATCAAAACAACTTTGAGATACCATCTTATACCTGTCAGAATGGCTAAAATCAAAAACACTAATGATAACCTATGCTGCAGAGGATGTGGAGTAAGGGGAACACTCATCCATTGCTGGTGGGAATGCAAACTTGTGCAACCACTTTGGAAATCAGTATGATGGTTTCTCAGGAAATTGGGAGTTAACCTATCTCAAGATCCAGCAATACCAGTTTTGGCAATATACCCAAGAGATTTCCAATCATACTACAAAAGAATTTGTTCGACTATGTTCATAGCAGCATTATTTGTAATAGCCTGAACCTAGAAACAACCTAGATGCCCCTCAATAGAAGAATGAATAAAGAAAATGTGGCACATCTACATATTAGAGTACTACTCAGTGGTAAAAATCAATGACTTCTTGAATTTAGCATGCAAGTGGATGGAAATAGAAAACACTATCCTGAGTGAGATAACCCAGACTCAAAAGTATGAATATGGTATGTATTGACTCATTAGTGGATTCTAGCCATAAACAAAGGACACTGAGCCTATAGTTCATGATCCTAGAGAAGCTAAGTAATAAGGTGAACCCAAAGAAAAACATATATAGATCCTCTTGGAAATTGGAAGCAGACAAGATTGCCAGGCAAAAGTTGGGAACATGGGGGTGGGGTTTGGATGGGGAGAAAGGGAGAGGGGGGGAGAGAAGGGAGAACAGGAGGCCAGGGGACAGCATGGGGGAATGGGATGGTTGAGATGGAGGAAGGGCAGATATGGGAGCAGGGAAGAAGATATCTTAATTAAGGGAGCCATTTTGGGATTGGGAAGAGCCTTGGCTATAGAGGGGTTCCCAGGTGTCCATGGAGATATCCCCAGCTAGGACCCTGGGCAGTGGAGGAGAGGATGCCTGAACTGGCCTTGTCCCATAGTTAGACTCTTGACTATCTTGAATATCATCATAGAACCTTCATCCAGTGATAGATGGAGATAGAGACAGAGACCCACATTGGAGCACTAGACTGAGCTCCCAAGGTCCAGTTGAAGAGCAGATGGAGGGAGAAGATGAGCAAGGAGATCAGGACCGTGTGGAGTTGGTCTACCCACTGAGACAGTGTGCCTGATCTAATGGGAGCTCACCAAATCCGACTGGACTGGGACTGAATGAGCATGGGATCTAACTGGACCCTCCGAATTTGGCTGACAATTGGAGCAGACTGTGAAGCCAATATGATAATGGCACTGGCATTTGTCTCTACTGCATGTACTGGCCTTTTGGGATCCTAGTCTATTTGGATGCACAGCTTCCTAAGCGTGTATGGAGAGGGGAGGGTCTTGGACTTCCCACAGGGCAGGGTACCCAGCCCCCTCTTAGGACTGGAGGGGAACAGGGGGGAGGGTGAGTGGGGGAGTGGAAGAGAAGTGGGAGGAGGGGAGGAAGTGGAAATTTTGAATGGCATTATTTATAAAGTAATAAAAAAAGAAAAAATGCAGTAGGAACTGTAATCACTAGGGAAACTTCCTCGAGTAACTTTCTTGTGCCTTTAAAGCTTGCTCAGGCTTGACAATTTATATACCCCTGTGAACAACCAATTTTATGACTTAGTGGGTCAGATATTACCCAGCTGAGAATGAACATCTCATGTCTCATAGTAACCTGTTGACCCCTTTTCAAGTGGTCAGTTTTTATTAAAGCCCCAAAGCATTCCAAGAAAGAACTGTTTTTCAAATGAAGAACATATTTCTTCAGATATTAGTTGAGCCTTGATCCAAAATCCCAAATATCTCCATTGTGATTTGCTATAGTTGTCTACCAAAGGCTCCAACAGTATCCATATTTGTCACTGATGCCACAAATACAGTTAGGTCTGTTGTATAAATGGTCCAAATAGTAGTGCACCCTGAAAACCAGCCTGTACTTTCTGAATAGTTTTCTTTTGCTCGAAGGCCTACTCACAACTACCAGTTTCCAGGTCAATTAGTATATGTACTAGAGTAATATGCCTGATGAATGTGCTGTCTTCAGAACCCAAAGCAGCTACTTAATAATGCTGCTTTCTGGGTGGTGGAAGTGGCAGGTGCAATAACTTATCCTTTACCTAAGAAGGAATATCTCTACATAATCCACTCTGGACTCCTAAAAGTTTCATGGAGATAGTAGGCTCTTGGATTTTGGTTGTATGTATCTCCCATCCTCTGATGCAACATGTCTAAAGTAGTTGCTGTCTCCTGTTTACGTTGTCCAATTAGCATAATGTCATCAATATGGTGGATCAGTATTATATTTTGTGGAAGAGACAAATGATCAAGACCACTGTGAAATGAGTTATGAATGGGATGGAAAATTAGTATACCCTTGAAGTAAAACTGTAAAGGTATACTGTTGGTCTTACCAACTGAAAGCAAATTGTTTTTGGTAGTTCTTTCGGGACATACTGAGAAAAAGGCAATGCTATACCAATATCTGCATGTTGTGTAGCAGGAGATGTGTTAATCTGCTCAAGTAAGTACACAATATCTAGTATAGCACCTACAATAGGAGTCAATATTTAATTAAGTCTTTGATAGTCAACTGTCATTCTCCATGATCCATATGCACAGACAAGACAAGGGACTGTGGTTGTAGGATGAGAAGACCTGCCAGGCCTAGAGATGAGCCAACCTGTAACTTGCCTAAAGGGCCTAGCAACAGGCACTGTCAGACATCCTGACACTGCCTAGTCAATGAGGGATAAGCATGAAATGTCAAAGGCAGCCTGAGCACTAGAAGGAGGATATATAAGGCTCTCCCCATTGCTGAATAAATGAGCCTACTGTAGTCATGATTCCTAGTGTCTGGATCAATTGAATAAAAATGACCCTCATAAGCTCATACATTTAAATTTTTGGTCCAGGCAGTGAAACACTTTGAAAAGCTTATAAGGATTAGGAGATGTGGCCTGGTTGGTGTAAGCATAGCATTGTTGGAGGAAGTTTATCACTAGGAATGGCTTTGGTGTTTCACAAAGCCATGCCAGTCTCTGTCTCCTATATCTCTCTCTTTCTGTCTCTCTGCCTCTGTGTCTCTGTTTCTGTCTCTCCCCCCCCTCTCTCTGCTTGTGGATCAGGATGTAGTCCTCATTTACTGCTCTAGTGGCATCTTCCCCACCATGATTATAATGGACTAAGCTTCTGAAACTGTAAGAAAGCTATACATTAAATACTTTCTTTTATGAGTTTCTTTGGTGATGGCGTCTTTTGGTGGTGTTCATCTGTAACAGAACAGTGACCATGACAGGGATCTAAAGGAAGATGAAGAGGGAACATCTACCTCTGCATCTTTCAAGTCCTTGACAGTAGAATTAATTTCTGTATCTTCTCGAAAGGTGTGATATTAATTTCTGATTCACAACTGTGCCCAGCTACTTATGTTTAATTGTTCTTACATGTAGTCAAGTTCACAGCCACCATTAACTATCACACTTGTGGAAATTAAACAACGCATTGCTGAATGATGGACTGGTCAAAGAAGAACTCAAGAATTAAAAAGAAGATTTCCTGAAGCTGGATGAAAATGAATGCACAATACAACAGAATCACTGTGATACATTAAAAGCAGTTGTATAAGGTGGAATTTATTGCTCTGAAAGCTATATTAAGAAATTAGAAAAAGTATAAATTAGTGACTTTATGATCTACCTCAATAATTTGGAAAAATAAGAATAAACCATATCCAAACCTGCTCAACAGCACAGTTATAATAAAAATCAGAACAAAATTAATAAAATAGAAACAAGGAAAACAAAATGAAAAAGTCTATGTATAAAAGAGCTGTTTCATTGAGAAAATAAATAAAACTGACAGTCTCTTAGCCCAACTAAACAAAGGAAAGAAAATGAGAATCCAAATTACAGAATCAGAAATTAGCAGGCTGGCCTCTAACTTAAGGTTAAGCTAAAACTGACTTTGAAATCCTCATCCTCTGGCTTCTGCTTCTCGAGTTTTGTTGTTATACACATATATACCTGACTAAAATGAGCTTCATAAAAGCAATATATTCTCTTAAAATATAATTTTATTTTTAATCACATCTATTTTTATCTGATCATCTGTCTATCTGTCTGTCTGGTTTTCTGTCTATTTTTATGTGTTTGTGCTTGTGTGCATGTGTACCTATGCACCATACAATGTACGTGGAAGTCAGAGGGTACATTTTGGGAGTCATTTCACTTCTTATACATTATTGAAAAAAACACCCTTTTTCTGTATAAAGAAGATACACTTATTTTTCTCTCTTTTGTATATCTACTCTATTGATATAGTTGTATTTTTCCATGGAAACTCTAAAAAGCATTTTGTTTAAAGTGTTTCTGATAATGATGAATTTCTTACTTTTTTACACTTCACAAAGCCTTGTGAAAACTTATACTTCTAGAATATCAACCATTTCCCCACAATTATCTATTTTATGTGTGTATTGGCATTTGACTTTGAGATATGACTAACACTTTCATTTCTAATGCGTCTGGCCACCATTTATTATCCTGTTTGGATTCAGTTGTTATAGTTTCCCATCAACTTTAATTATCTGATATTTGACAATTTGACACTCATAGTCTAGATAATTCTCCAATGCTAACATTGTAAGTCTTATCTTAGACTGTTGATTCAAGAGAATCAGAAGGCTGAAAATGGCCCAGGTGAAGGCTTATCTTCTAGTTCATTTTACCTGTTCAACCAAAACTTTTTGGGCAGCATAAAAAAGCCACAGGGACCATGATGATTGGTACAAGTCCACTTTTACCATTTAATATTGAACTCACAAACAAATAATATGGGAGAAACAATACTATAGATTTGATGTTGATCCAGACCATATACAGCATTCTAGAAACCAGGGCATAATTCTCCAGTGTCTTGCTACCTAGATTATAATGTACTTCAATTTAAGAAGCTCATGCTAACAGTCTTGACATTAGCCAGCAATTTTTGAGTGAGGTTTGTGGGACACCTTTGTGCAATGATTAAGTGCATTGTAAGTAACCCATTCCTAACACTGGAGGGCATAAGGTGTCTACTTTGGACATTGTATCCCCTATTATCTAAACTGTTTAAGTTATCAATTTAGATTCCATATAATATGATAAAATATTTACACACACACACACACACACACACACACACACACACACAATGTCCTGACCTAAGTCAAGTTGTGCTTCCATCAGCCTATCATAAGGAACAGACCATGAAATAATAAAAGTATCCATGCAGATATAAGGTATTGTTGCAGAAGTATGGTTGGCAGGCATTTGGACAGCTTCTTTAAGTAATTTACTTCTGTCTTCCAGATCTTCTTGGTTTTAGTCATATATATTTTATTTCCACTTGATAATGAACTATAGTTTAGCATTTCAACTTGGTGACTGTATAGAACAGATAATATCCAGTATGCAATATACAGCAGATAATGAATAGATGACACATTGTTAGTGATCAATTACCACTAATGCTTACCAGTTGGCTAAGTGTTTTCACTCAAGTATAGTATGTATGCCTTCATATGATCATAATACATAGATAGAAGTTTCTGTCCTGCCTGGTCCCATAGACTTTAGTCCCAAATAAGCACACAGAGGCTTATATCAATTGCAAACTGTTTGTCCTATTGTTCAGGCTTATTACTAACTAGTTCCTACAGTTTAAATTAACCCATAATTCTGATCTATGTTTAGTCACAAGGCTTAATACTTTTTCTCAGTGAGGCATTCTCATCTTGCTTCCTCTGCATCTCCCTTGGATCGTGTCTCTGAATTCCCAGACTTCTTAGTTTAGTCACCCACCTGGCTACTGCCCAATCAGCAATTTTATTAAACTAATACAAGTGACAAATCTTTATAGTGTGCAAGACCTTTATCCCACAGCATTTCCCCATTTATTCTTTTCAAAACAAGAACTCTGAATCTAATCTCCTTTGTTTAGCTTTTTTCCTGACCAATATCCATTACAGCTCATAACCAATACTCTAAACAAAGACAAATATCGATAATCCAGTTTTTGGGAATGTGGTTGTAGTTTTCTAGGCTACTTCTTAATGATTGGGGGGGGGTGTAGTGATGAAAGCGGCTGGCTGCGTTGGTTATCTTTGGGGAATGTAGGAGAGCCTGCTTATTCATCCTGGCTAGCTAGCTTAGCCCTGAAATAACCACACAGAAACTGAATTAATTAAATCACTGCTTTGCCCATTAGCTCTAAATACTTATTGGCTAACTATACATCTTATTTTAACCCATTTCTATTAATCTGTGTTTTACCATGTGGCAGTGGCTTACCAGCTAAGTTTCAGCAGCATATCTTACTCTGGCGGCAGATCCATGGTGTCTCTTTGACTCTGCCCTTCTTTCTCCCAGCATTTATTTCTGTGTTCCCCACCTACCTAAGTTCTGCCCTATCAACAGGCCAGAGCAGTTTTCTTTATTCATTAACCAATAAAAGCAACACACAGAGGGGACTCTCACAGGGGAACTCTGTGAAAATTTATATGGTCCAATCCTGACTGGAGTATTCTGTGAGGCTGGATCACCTCAACCAGTAACCTTAAAGCTGTTCTGGATGTAAACTCAGAGGAAACTGCAACAGAGGCACTCTGAGACTTTGAATCATCTGTGCCATCCACTCCTATCAGAGATTTTTTTCAAGTGGTCTTCCTCAATTAAATCTGATTTTTCTTAACCCAGAATGAATCCACAACATCTCATTTCATATGGAAATAGAAGCAGAAGCTCTTTCCTATCTGTTTTGACTTAAATTTTGAAGTCAAGCTATTTTTAAAATATATAGGCTGGTTTAATTCAGCAACATTTGTAATCAAATGTCTTTTGGCAGCTGTTGCCCATTCCTCAGCAGTCAAACAATTAAGAAACAACACAATAACACAGTATCCAGACTTTCTGTGAATTTTCCAATTTACATGGCTTTTTTTTTTTTGGTTTTTCGAGACAGGGTTTCCCTGTGGTTTCTAGAGCCTGTCCTGGAACTAGCTCTTGTAGACCAGGCTGGCCTCGAACTCAGAGATCCGCCTGCCTCTGCCTCCCGAGTGCTGGGATTAAAGGCGTGCGCCACCACCGCCCGGCTTACATGGCTTTTTATTACTCTATTTCTTTATTAATGACTTTTGTTATTCTTTATTTTTCTCTTCTAAGCCTGCACATATTTTTAAAGACACTGTAAACCATTTAGAGTTTTTTCCATCTGAATCTGTCTTTACTGTATATCTCTATCTTTTTCTAACCATATGAGTCTTTAATCTGCTGAGAGGCAGGGCTAGGATTAAAGCAGAAGCTTTGGTTGCCAGCTCTCCCCCCCATTCATTGACTTCCTCAGAGTCAGCTTCATGGCAAAGTTACTGGAAGAAGACATGTTTATTGCCATAACTCTGTGGAGTTTCTAGGTCGAGGCCATTGCTAAGAAGCATGCCATGGACAGCTTGCAAACACCTTTACATGTTTGGTATCAGAGACTCTTTAAAAAGCCCAATGGCTTTTGCCACTAACACTGAGTCAGGAAGGCTCTCTTAAAGGAACTGTGCCTCTTCTTGCCTTTAGCATTGGTTGTGGGAGTACATTCCACTCCTTCAGCCAATAGCTTTGAAGATACCAGCTTATTTGGTTGTGGTCTCCTATACTGTAAATGCAGCTCTAAAGAGTGCACTCGCTCTCTTGCTTCTGGTTCTTGCTCCCAGCTGCTAGATACTGTTCCTGTTTCCCATTCCTGGAGAGGACATTTATCTAGGACAGTGATCTGTAAGTTTCCCCTGAATAAATAACCATATATTATTCAGAATTCTGAGCTAGTGTGTGGTTATTTTGTGAGTTTTGCCATCATCTGGCACCCAACATGGGGCTGGTTTTGGGGTTAAACAATGGCTCTGTACTTCTCTAAATCCAAGAATGTTGATAAAAGGTATATTCAGAGTTTCTGTATCATATAGGGAGCCATCTGGTATGGGACTTTATGGAAGACTTTAAAAAAATTTTACTTTCTCCATGTCTATTTTATCTATATCATGTTTTTTATCAAATGTGTAGGTTCATATTTCTATATGGTATGGCAGACAGGCTATCAAGCCATAGTTCCCCACCTGAAGTGGTCACGTAACCTCCCAGACAAGCTGTTGCTACCTAACAAAAGGTCAGGATGTTGTTTTGCTTCTTTCTTTGTAATTTGGAGGATGCCTGATAGAGATGCTACTTGAACCCTATGTGACAGCTAGCATACAGAACAGATAGGTAGATTTGGACATAACTAAAAGATATTCACCTTGTTACCTAGGAAATAGAATGCTAATGATTCTACCCCTCAGTTTTTGTTTTGATCTATAAAAGCTGTTTGGAGAATAAAACAGAGGAATTCTTCAGCATGTGAACTCAGGATTTCATGAGGGATCTCTGAGACTCACCCTCCCAATAAAGCCATGTAAGTTGTGAAAGCTGTTTGGAGAATAAAACAGAGGAATTCTTCAGCATGTGAACTCAGGATTTCATGAGGGATCTCTGAGACTCACCCTCCCAATAAAGCCATGTAAGTTGTGAAAGCTGTTTGGAGAATAAAACAGAGGAATTCTTCAGCATGTGAACTCAGGATTTCATGAGGGATCTCTGAGACTCACCCTCCCAATAAAGCCATGTAAGTTGTGTCTTTATTCCCATGCCTCCATGCCAGTCCAGTGAAATAATTTAGAGTCTGGACTGGAACCAGACCCCAACATGAATGTATGTCTCTATAAATAATATTTAAGTTTTCCATGATGAATAATAGATTTTCCTATAGATCCTTTTCCTTCAGTAATCTTTGAAGTTTCTAGGAAGAAGATGTGGCCCCACAGTAACAACTTCACCTGGTTGAGATGACATTGTGATACTACTAGCATTATAATAAGACTGGATTTTAGGTACCATCTGCTAAAATGGTGCACCCTCTCATGATGTTCTGGCCAGAACTCCAAGCAAGAACTCTGGAAAAAAAACCCTATCAACTGCTCAAAAATCATTTGCAACTATACTAGACAGTAATTTTGAAACTTAACCATCACTTTATTTTTGTAGGATCCACTTAAAAAAAATCACCCCCATGACAGTAGAAAGCAATTCTAGAGGATGACACTCCCATCCCAAAAATGTTTGCCCTCAGGGTTGGGAATACCGTTTAGGGGTTGTTGATTATTGCCTGTATCAGAAAAAGATTTGGGTGGAAACTATGTCTGCTCTAAAAAGAGGGCGATAATAATAGTGGATAATAGAGTGAATACTTGTGAGCTATAATTTACATTGGTATAGTTTTTGTATATTGATACAAGTTTAAATTATATTTGTTATTTCTGTTTACAATACTTGTACACCTATGCAAGGTTATTCTGTCAGATTGTATATATGCATGCTTCTACCTCTGTTTAGGACATTTTGTATATTGATACAACTTTTAGAATATATTTTCATATTGCATTGTTATCAAGATACTTATACATTGTTTACATTTCAAGGTCATTGTTCTCATTTGCTGCACTTTCGTTTACAGATTATTTAATATTCTGACATGAAGTTTTAGTCTTTAAGTTATACATATATTAAATATTATAGGTCAATAGATGTTCTCATTTGTTGTACATACAGTCAGATCAATTAGGTTCTTTAGATACATAGAGATTGCATTCTGTCTAGATAAGTAATTTTCAACCACTTCAAGGATCTGTAGAACATGACATCTAAATGACTTAGGGTTCTGTTGACATGAGGCATGATTGCTCCTGACAGTACCAATCTAGTCCTGAGAGAATGTTGAACACTGAAGACACTCCACTTGGACTTTGTTTTCTTCTTGGCACAATTGGCCTTTGGACAAGGAACTGCCCATACCTCAAGCACTGACAAAATACATGGTATACAGAAATGGATAAGTAGGACACAAGGAAAAAGACATTCAAATCTTGTTAAGACAGGGTAAGATGGTTCTAAAAAGCTTCCTTCCTCTAATAACGGTCTGTCAGTTATGTTAGGCCTTAGCCAGAGTTGATTGCTTCAATGTTGCAAATGAGACTTTGGGTGATTTCTCAGGTAGCTAATTGTCTCCATCGTATATTGCTCACTTTGGAAGCTGCTTGATTATATTTCCTGCCTGCTCAAGTAATATTATCCCCCTTCTCAGACTTTCTATGGGGTTAAAGATTAGATAGTCATAGTTACCACTCTCTTATAATCTAACCAAGCCATTTCCAATACAAGACTCCTTAGGACAAAATGTATATTAAAACATTCAGCACATGTTCTTTGATTCATATTGTTTATGCTGGTTGTAATTCTAATCTTATATTTGATATCTGTTCCTAGTGTATATAGTTCTGTATTGGGTTTGGAATTCTCTTATTTAAACAAAATGGGGGAGGTGCTGTGGGAGCACATTCTGCTCTTTTAGCCAATAGCTTTTAAGTTACCAGCCTACTTGGGTGTGGTCTCTTATACTGTAAAATGGCTGTAAAATATGCACTCACTATTTTGCTTCCAGCTCTCAATTCCAGCTGCTAGACTCTGCTCCTGTTCCCTGTTTGTTCAGAGAACTGTTATCTAGAACACTGATCTGTTTCCCCTAAAAAATAACCATTTATTATTCATAATTCTAAACTAGTGTGGGATTATTTTGTGACTTTCACCATCAAACCTTACTAAAAATTATTAAAGGCCTCTGCTGTGTTTCATATACCATGCATGCCCAAGTCTACAAACACCATCCTTATCTGCTAGCAAGTGTCTTTAGGTCTACCGGATCATATGCCACAAGTGGAAGAGTATCTTGCATATCAATTTAGTTGATAGTTTAATTTTTTCTTTCATCTTACTCTCTTTTATGTTGTAAGATTTAGTAAAAAGTTAACAGTTACTCTCTTTAGTGATGATTATTTTTATTATTTCTTGTATTTTTGAGTTTATAATTACACCATTTCTGCTTTTGCTTTGATCTTTCCAAGCCCTCCTATATACGTACTTTGCTTTCTTTTAAATTCATGGCCTCTCTTTTATCAATTGTTGTTAAACTGCTCAGTCTATATAATGCTACTTGCATGAATCTTTTCAAGGTTGTTCATTTGATGTTGGATAACCAATTGGTGTGCTGTTCTCTGGGGAAGACTCTTTTCCCCACTGTCAGCATTCTCCTGTAGTTCTTTACATAGGGTTGAGTCCTTTTGGACTTTCCCATGTCCACTTTAGCATTGTTATGCTGTCCTTGTTTGGTCTATGATGGTTCATTTATATGTAGCCTGAAGATTTTTCTTGTTGTTTTCAGATTTTTTTGTTTTATACTTTTGAAGTTTGACTATAATATATGTATATATAAAAGAAGACCTTTTGTGATCAGTTATTTTTAATACTTTTTGGGCCTTCTTTGACCTATATATCTGTGTGTCTTTCCAGATTTGTGAAGTTTTCAGTTATTATTTTATTATTTCATTGATTATTTAGAGATATTGTACCAACTATCAGTGACAGAAAATGCCCCTGATTATTTCAATTTTTGAAACAAAATTATACTATAGGAATTACTCATCAGAATGAAGACAGCTATTATGAAAAAGGACAAATGATTCAGAGGATAGAATCTGAGACTAATCTCAGATAACTACACAGGAGCCAAATTCAGCCCTTAACTATTGAGTCAGGAATGTGTAAATATGTTCTTGGAGTAAATTTGTCAACTTAGAGGCCAATGAATATTATGAACATGCTGTTCACTTTTCCTTTTTTGAATTTCTGGATCCAATGCAATTATCTGAACATTGTTTCTCTTGTACATTTTGAGTGGTTTGGAAGGGAGAACATAGAAACTTTTTAGTTCATAGAATATGAATAACTATTCCAAGAAGTCCATCATAAATATCCATAGCTAGTGTGTAAAATGTAATCCTGGATTTTCAATTAAATTCTGGTCTAATATTTTGGCAGTACTTGAGCAAGTTGTATTTTCACATAGGTAGAATATGAATGATTATATCAATAACATATTTCTATTGCTTGTGTTATCAGAATAATTTTTATTATGGTTAATATATGGATTAAATATCAGATGAGATGCAGAACTGAGTATATAAAAGATTTTGTGTTTTTGATTTTATTCTAAGAGGATACATTCTGTATGTAGAGAGAGGCTAGATCAATGAATGATAGGATAAAACTTTCAAATATAGCGTAGCAATTACATTCTGATAATCTTATCTAATACAGGTGAGACTAACAGAGAAGTTATGATACCAGTGATGATCTTAAATAAATTCATGTTTATTTTTCTTTTATATATTTTGAATTATACCAAACCAATATATGATCAATGTATCTTGGTTAGGCTTATAATTATGGATACTTACAAATCTTTTCTTTTTACTTTATTGCCGGCAGTTTAATTCTACTAGTCACAATGTACTTTATATGTATCAGATACATAAGTACTTATATATACACGTTTCATGTATTTATATAAGTTCTCTTACTATGAAAAATTTACAAAACATCATGTTAGAACATAGGATTTCAGGAAACCCAAATCAGTATTTGTTAGGGGAGGCTACTCATCCATTCCCACTGCCTAGACCTGAAATAATCACACAGAAACTATATTATTTAAAAACTGCTTAGCTTAAGCATATTGCTGTCTAGCTATTATATTTTAAATTAATCCATTTCTATTAATTTATACTTCACTATTAGGATCAGGGTTCTAGCTGGTGGCTCATGTCATTCTCCTCTGGCAACTACATGGTGCCTCACTTGTCTGCCAACTTTCTCCTAGCATTCAGTTTAGTTTTCCCCTTCTAGTTCTGTTCTGCCCTTTTCTAGGCCAAAGCAGTTTCTTTACTCATTAACCAATAAAAGAAAAACATATACAGAAGAACTTCCCACATCATCTCCCCTTTTCTGTCTAAGTAAAGAGTAAGTTTTAACTCTAACATAATAAACTTACATATGCAAAAAACTTATCAAGCAAAAATTATAGCTATAATATTTATATCTACTTTATATTTTACCATAAATAAGAAAAACTATAATTATAATTATTTGATCTTCAACTCCATCAAAGACTCCAAAAGGATATAATATTACCTAAGTCAACAGGAAGTACATTGTGAACAACTTCCAAAACTTTAGAAATGACAGAGAAGACTTACTGCCTGGGCATTTACAAAAGTTCTTTTGTATTGTTGGAGCATCCATCTTTAGCCTCAGGCCCATAGTATCTGGAAGACTTTCCTATGAAGCAGGAAATTTCAAAGACAGTCCCACCTTTATTGCTTTGTTTGTCAATCACTTTCTTCTGTGATCTGTAGAATGTCTTACAGACCCTTTCATAAAGCAGTTTCTTTCCCAAGTGGCAAACAAACTTTATGAGGAACCTTTTCAATTCCCATCATCCTCTTGAATTAATTGATGCTGCCAGGAGCAGATGTGTCTCACTGTCATGAAAGTCTTAAGTTCTTAAAACATTTAAAATGCCATATCCTGTAGGTCTTTGAAAGATTTGAAGAATACCTATCTATTTGAAATATAGCTCTATATATCTAGAAAATCTAACCATGATTACAAGCTGGAATATTATAGATGATAATCTATTAGCCTATATTTTTTAATTATACATTACATTTTTAAATGAGCTGCAACAAAATACCTTAATCAAGAACATATATATATATATATATATATATATATATATATATAACAAAATTCACCTCAAATTTGTATCAATAAGCCAAGAGTCATACCAATGCAATGTACCCATCTCTATAGCATATTCCCCTTTAAACATTTATTAAAAAATCTTTTAGGGAATTTGTGTATAGTTCTTTCCAAACTGCTTCTTGCTTATTTGTTGGGCAAAGTGATTTTTGGAGGTGTTTATAGCAACCTTTCAGGGACTCTTGGTACATCAAACCACATTAGTCTGGAAAGAATTCACAGTTTCTCATCCTCTGTGGAAACAAAAGTAGAACCTTTTTTCCAAAGCAACATATCCTTAGACCCAAATTTTGAAGTCAAGATACCTTTAAAATATATATTTTGGTTTAGCTTAGCAGCCCATACAATGAAATATCTCTTTTTACTTAGCTCCTTCACAGTCAAAAAAAATAAAAAAGATCATAATAATTTACATAATCCATACCTTTTGTGTTTATTTTATCTTTGTGTGGCTTATTTTCCTTTACTTTTTTAATTTATGACTTCCCGTACTCTTTTATATGACTTTTACTGACTCTTTAAAGACTTTACTTCTTTTTATAACTCTCTATACTATTTTTCTTCTCCCTCCCAAGCCTACATACATTTTAAAACACATTGTACCTTCTTTAGAGATCTTTTATGTCTGAATATGTCCTATTGTGTATCTGATATCCTTTCTGACCAGGACCACTTCTTAAAATACTAAACAACATGGCTAGGAGTAAGGCTGTTTTGTTTTTTGGCTCCACTCAGTCCAACATGACAGAGATTTGTTTACTGTCTTTGAAAGCCATGCACATTCCCCCAGTTCCAGAGCCATGGTGGGTCTATGTTATTATTAAGCAATTTGTAACATGCTGCTCACAAAACCCAATTAAATGCTTGGTCTCATGAAAGAGTCAAACTGTTTGTGTAACTAGTATGAACGCAGAAACCTTCTTAAAGGACCTGCATGGTTTTTGCTTGTCAATACTGAGTCACAAAGACATCTCTTAGACTAGCTGCCACAAAGAGTTCATCTAAAAAAATGCCAGCTACCATGAAGCTTTTCTTAACTCTGTTCTTTTGTGTCAAGAATTTCCAAGCTCGCTCAGGTTTTATGTGTATTTAGCTGGCACATGGTGCACCAATTTGTTGATACACATGTACTTATATATACATATTTTATATATTTATATAAGTTCTCTTCCTTTGAAAATTTATGAAAACATCATGTGAGAACATAGTATTTGAGGTAACACAAATCAGTGTTCCCAGTTAATGTTCACTTCTTTTTATCTCCATAATATAATATATTTTATTTCTTTTAAGGTTCCAAGATCATCATGGATACCTAAATATACACATGGATGTTATGATATTTATACAAATATAAGCAAGAAAGGGTATATTAATAAAGTTTCAAAAAACAAGAAAGACTCTGTTGGGAACTGAATTTAAGGTCATTCATTTTATATTATAGTCAAGGATCTATATATGTTAAGAAAAACTGTATGAGGTTAATTTCAAAGTTACAGACGAATCTGTTTTCTGGAGAAAATTTCAAGCCAGCATAACAATCAGACTGTGACATGGTTATTCCTCACTTTCTTTTGACAGATTTACAGTGAGGGAAAAGTTAGTGTAACAATGCTCAGTGAGCAAGAGAAAAGGAGCATTTTAACATAGTTGTGAACAAAGATTAGTCATAAAGCAGCTATAGACCAACAAGTTCTAGACAAAGGAGCTGCAGTCAAATCATTTGTGATTTATCAAGTGTTTAGTGAAGTGAAAGAAAGATCTCTTATTTTGTAACTGAAACAGTAAGAATAAGTCCTAATCTGGGCACAGTGGTACACACTAATAATTTTGGCACATGGGAGGCAGAGGTTGAGTGGGCACCATAAGTACAAGGGCAGGTTGTCCTAAAGAAGAGTTCTGGAACACACAGAGATACATACTGACAATGTTTCCGAAATCTAAAAAGAGGGGTAGGTCAATAGCTCAGTCAATAAAGTGCCAATGATACAAGCATGAAGACTTGGTTCAGATCCTTAAAAGCCAGGCAAATAATACACACACACACACACACAAACACACACACATACACGATGGTGGAACATAAAAAATAATACCATACTAGTTCAGAATTACATATAATCAAGGTTTATTTATTTAGAAAAGACTTACAGATCACTGCCCTAGATCACAGTCCTCTGTACAAATGGGGAACAAGAACAGAGTCTAGCAACCTGAAGTGAGAGTTGGAAGTGTGAGAGGAAGTGCAGGCTTAGCAGTTGCATTTATAATATAAGAGACCATACCCAAGTTTGCTGGTATCTTAAAGGCTGTTGACTGAAGGAGCAGAAGGAGCTCTCAGAGCACACACACACACACACACACACACACACACACACACACATCAATCCATGACTTACACTTTGGAAATTAGAGAAAGGTATATGCTTGGACTTCATTGGTCACCCAACCCAACTTCAAAAATAAAATTATATACTAATATTCCCAAATTAATGTAAATTGAAAAAAATCTAATCATTGGAAAACAAATTCAAGAATACATAAAAATTATCATTGATCATTGCTAAGTTTATTTTATTCCATGTATTCAGAGATCATTCAACATACACAAATTAATAAATATAATTAACACATAAGTAAACTAAAGGACAGAAATCACTCCTCAATAGGTGCTGAAAAGTCCTTTGACCAAATTTAACATTCTTTCCAGATAGAAAGTGATTGAGAAGTTATTAATGGAAATATAATATTTTACCTTAAGAAAGGATAGAGTCATGCAAACACATATACACTATATATATTACATATATATATATATATATATATATATACTATACATATAAATTTATATATATATAGACACACACATATATCTAAATCTAAAAAGAGGGGTAGGTCAATATATCTATCTATCTATCTATCTATCTATCTATCTATCTATCTATCTATCTATATATAAAATAAAAGCATCACCACCAAGATTGTGATTAATACAAGAATGTCTTCCCTCACTTGTATTCAATATAGCTCTCAAAGTCTTAGCTAGAAAACTAAGACAAAGAAAAGATATAAAACTGAGGCACTGACATTCCATCTGAACTGGTGAGTGAATGCAGACCCTGGGGCAACCTGCCCTGGAAGAGAGCACAGACCCCCTTCCCCCAGCTCCCTCTGCAGGCTTGTCTCTGTTTCTCCCGTACCTGCCTCTCCCAAGCCTTCCCTAGTGTTCTCAGGTGTCCTGCTCCTGTCCTAAGGCCATCCAGGCAGGCCTGAGGATTCCTGCAGAGAGGTGCCGGCTCCTTCAGATTGTGCTGCCAGGTTCGCTGTGTGATATTCCATCCCGCTCTGCCCCCACCTTGGCCCTTTTGTCCGGGCAGTGTCCCTGGGCTGCCTGGAATCCCTGACCCTGTGCCCTGACATTCCATCTGAACTGGTGAGTGTCCTGCTCCTGTTCTAAGGCCATCCACCCAAAGGCGTCAGACTCTGGCCTCCAGGCAGGTCTGAGGATTCCTGCAAGGGAGTGCGGGCTTCTTCAGATTGTGACACAAGGAATAGGTCCTCCTCCGGCACTGGGGAGATCCAACCAGTTTCAGTCACAGCAAAGATTAGTCTAGGACACCAAACGCCTCCCGGCTCCTTTTGAAGGAAGAAATGGGCAGGCGCCAATGCAGGAGCTCCTCCAACAACATGAAAGGCAACATGACATCTCCACAATCCAGACATCCCGAAACAACAAGAATTGAACACCCTACCCCAGAAGATATAGAAGAAACCGACCTTAAACAGTACTTTATGAAAATAATAGAGGACCTTAAACAGGAGGTAAAAAACTGCCATAAAGAAATGGAGATGACAAATAAAAAGGTAGATGAAATAAATAAATCTCTCAAAGATACCCAAGAAAAACAAGAAAAACAAGAAAAAGCAATCAAACAGGTAAGGGAAACAGTACAAGACCTGATAAATGAAATGGAGGTATTGAAGAAAACACAATCTGAGGGAAGACTGGAAATGGAAACGAACAGAAACTTCAGAAACAAGTATTTCCAACCGAATACAAGAGATGGAAGAAAGAATCTCGGACTCTGAAGATACTATAGAGGAAATAAATTCACAGATTAAAGAACTAAACAAATCTAACAAATTCTTAACACAAAACATTCAGGAAATCTGGGACACCATGAAAAGACCAAACCTAAGAATAATTGGGGTAGAAGAAGGAGAAGAATTACAACTTAAAGGCCCAGAAAATATATTCAACAAAATTATAGAAGAAAACTTCCCCAACCTAAAGAAGGATGTTCCTATGCAGCTACAAGAAGCCTACAGAACACCAAATAGACTGGATCAAAAGAAAGCATCCCCACAACATATAATAATCAAAACACAAAACATACAGAATAAAGAACAGATATTAAGAGCTGCAAAGGAAAAAGGTCAAGTAACATATAAAGGGAAACCTATCAGAATTACACCTGATTTCTCAATGCAAACCATGAAAGCCAGAAGAGCTTGGATAGATGTGCTACAGACACTAAGGGAACATGGATGCAAGCCTAGACTATTATACCCAGCAAAGCTTGCATTCACCACTGATGGAGAAAACAAGATATTCCAGGACAAAAACAGATTTAAACAATACATAGCCAAAAATCCAGCCTTGCAGAAAGTAATAGAAGGAAAATCACAAACCAAGGAGTCCAACAACGCCCACAATAACTCAGGCATCTAGCGACCCTTCACCAGCACAACTAGAAGAAGGGAAACACACAAACTCTACTACAAAAAAATGACCGAAGTTAACAACCACTGGTCATTAATATCACTTAATATCGATGGACTCAATTCACCTATAAAAAGGCACAGACTAAGAGACTGGATACGAAAACAGGATCCAACATTTTGCTGTTTACAAGAAACACACCTCAACCACAAAGACAGACACCTACTCAGAGTAAAGGGTTGGGAAAAGGTTTATCAAGCAAATGGCCCTAAGAAACAAGCGGGTGTGGCCATACTAATTTCCAACAAAGTTGACTTCAAACTAAAATCAATCAGAAGAGATGGAAAGGGACACTTTATACTCATAACAGGAAAAATCCATCAGAATGAAGTATCAATCCTGAATATCTATGCCCCTAATATAAAAGCTCCCACTTATGTAAAAGAAACACTTCTAGAACTCAAGGCAGCCATCAAACCACACACACTAATAGTTGGAGACTTCAACACTCCTCTCTCACCAATGGACAGGTCAATCAGACAGAAACCTAACAGAGAATTGAAAGACTTAATAGAGGTAATGAACCAAATGGACTTAAGAGACATCTATAGAACATTCCACCCAAATAGGAAAGAATATACCTTCTTCTCTGCGGCTCATGGAACCTTTTCGAAAATTGACCATATACTTGGTAACAAAGCAAACTTCCACAGTTACAAAAAAATATTAGTAACCACCTGTGTCTTATCGGATCACCATGGATTAAAATTAGAATTCAACAACAATGCTACCCCCAGAAAGCCCACAAACTCATGGAAACTGAACAGTCAACTATTGAACCACAACTGGGTCAAGGAAGAAATAAAGAAAGAAATTAAAGTCTTTCTTGAATTTAATGAAAACAAAGACACAACATACTCAAACCTATGGGACACTATGAAAGCAGTGCTAAGAGGAAAGTTCATAGCACTAAGTGCCCACTTAAAGAAAACGGAGAAAGCACTCATTGGTGACATTACATTAACAGCATACCTGAAAGCTCTGGAAAAAAAAGAAGCAGACTCACCTAGGAGAAGTAGAAGACTGGAAATAATCAAACTGAGGGCAGAAATCAACAAAACAGAAACACAGAAAAAAATCCAAAGAATCAATGAAACAAGAAGCTGAAGCTGATTCTTGGAGAAAATCAACAAGATTGAAAAACCCTTAGCCAAACTAATCAAACGGCAGAGGGAGAACACACAAATTAATAAGATCAGAAATGAAAAGGGGGACATAACCACAGACACGGAGGAAATTCAGAGAATCATTAGATCTTACTACAAAAGCCTGTATGCCACAAAATTGGAAAATATAAAAGAAATGGACAGTTTTTTAGATAAATACCATATACCAAAGTTAAACCAGGACCAGGTAAATGCTCTAAATCGCCCTGTGTGTCGCAAAGAATTAGAAACTGTTATCAGAAACCTCCCTACCAAAAAGAGCCCAGGACCAGATGGTTTCAATGTGGAATTCTACCAGAACTTCCAAGAAGACCTAATACCTATACTCCTTAAGGTATTTCATAATATAGAAACACAAGAGTCACTGCCAAATTCCTTCTATGAAGCTACAGTTACCCTACCCTGATACCTAAACCACACAAAGACTCAACCAAGAAAGAGAATTACAGGCCAATCTCACTCATGAACATTGACGCAAAAATTCTCAATAAAATACTGGCAAACCGAATCCAAGAACACAGTAGAAAAATTATCCATTACGATCAAGTAGGCTTCATCCCAGAGATGCAGGGCTGGTTCAATGTACGAAAATCTATCAATGTAATCCATCATATAAATAAACTGAAGGAAAAAAACCATATGGTCATCTCATTAGATGCTGAAAAAGCATTTGACAAAATTCAACACCCTTTTATGATAACGGTCTTGGAGAGATTAGAGATACAAGGGTCATTCCTAAATATAATAAAAGCTATTTACAGCAAGCCGACAGCTAACATCAAATTAAACGGAGAGAAACTGAAGGCTATCCCACTAAATTCAGGAACACGACAAGGCTGTCCACTCTCTCCTTATCTCTTCAATATAGTGCTTGAAGTTCTAGCAATAGCAATAAGACAACATAAGGGAATCAAGGGGATTCAATTTGGAAAGGAAGAAGTTAAACTTTCATTATTTGCAGATGATATGATAGTGTACATAAGCAACCCCAAAAACTCCACGAAAGAACTCCTCCAGCTGATAAACTCCTTCAGTTACGTGGCAGGTTACAAGATCAACTCCAAAAAATCAGTCGCCCTCCTATACACAAAGGATAAGGAAGCAGAGAGGGAAATCAGAGAAGTATCACCTTTCACAATAACCACAAATAGCATAAGATATCTGGGAGTATCTCTAACCAAGGAAGTGAAGGATTTATATGACAAGAACTTTAAGTCTTTGAAGAAAGAAATTGAAGAGGATACTAGAAAATGGAAGGATCTCCCCTGCTCGTGGATTGGGAGGATCAACATAGTAAAAATGGCAATTCTACCAAAAGCAATCTATAGATTCAATGCAATCCCAATCAAGGTCCCATTAAAATTCTTCACAGAGATTGAGAGGACAATAATCAACTTTATATGGAAAAACAAGAAACCCAGGATAGCCAAAAAAAATCTCATACAATAAAGGTTCTTCTGGAGGCATTACCATCCCTGACTTCAAACTCTATTACAAAGCTACAGTATTGAAAACAGCTTGGTATTGGCATAAAAACAGAGAAGTTGACCAATGGAATCGTATAGAAGACCCGGATCTTAAACCACAAACCTATGAACACCTGATTTTTGATAAAGGAGCCAAAAGTACACAATGGAAGAAAGAGGGCATCTTCAACAAATGGTGCTGGCATAACTGGATGTCAACCTGTAGAAGAATGAAAGAAGATCCATATCTATCACCATGCACAAAACTCAAGTCCAAATGGATTAAAGACCTCAATATTAATCTGAACACATTGAGCTTGATAGAGGAGAAAGTGGGAAGTACTCTACAACAAATGGGCACAGGGAACCATTTCCTACGCATAACCCCAGCTGCACAGACATTAAGGGCAACATTGAATAAATGGGACCTCCTGAAGTTGAGCAGCTTCTGTAAAGCAAAGGACATTGTCACTAAGACACAAAGGCAGCCTGCTGACTGGGAAAAGATCTTCACCAACCTTGCAACTGACAAAGGTCTGATCTCTAAAATATATAAGGAACTCAAGAGACTAGACGGTAAAATGCCAATTAACCCAATTAAAAAATGGGGCGCTGAACTGAACAGAGATTTCTCAACAGAAGAATTTCAAATGGCCAAAAGACACTTAAGGTCATGCTCAACCTCTCTAGCTATCAGGGAAATGCAAATCAAAACAACTTTGAGATATCATCTTACACCTGACAAATTGGCTAAATTCCAAAACACCAACTGAAAAGGCCAGTTCCTATAGCCATACTGATGAATTTCTTGCATATCACCATAGAACCTCCACCTGGCGATAGATGAAGAAAATGACAGAGCCCCACATTGGAGCACCGGACTGAGCTCCCAAGGTCCTGAGGAGGAGCAGAAGGAGAGAGAACATGAGAAAGAAAGTCAGGAATGTGAGGGGTGTGTTCACTCATGGAGACGGTGGGACAGAACTAATGGGAGATCACCAACTCCAGTTGGAATGGGACTGATGGATCATGTGACCAAACCCGTCTCTCTGAATGTGGCCAACGGTGGGGGCTGACTGAGAAGCAAAGGACAATGGCGCTGGGCTCTGATTTTTCTGCATGGACGGGCTCTGTGGGAGCCTTCTCAGCTTGGTCAATCACCTTCCTGGACCTGGGGGGAGTTGGGAGGACCTTGGTCTTAGCATAGATTAGGGAACCCTGATGGCTCCTTGGCCTTGAGAGGGAGGGAGGGGAGGAATGGGTGGAGGGGAGGGGAGGGGAGGGGGAGAAGGATGAGAGGGAAAGGGGAGGAGGGGAAGGTAGGGGGAGGAGGAGGGGAGGAGATGGAAATTTTTAAATATAAAAAAATAAAAAAACAAAAAAAAACAAAAAAAGAAAAAAAAAGAAAAAAAGATATAAAACTGAAAGAAAGGGCAAAGGAAGGATTCCAAGTATCTTTATTTAGAAGTAATGTTATAAAGAAATGTCTCTGATAGAAAATTCTCAGACCTTTTACACTCTTTCTACAAAGAGGCAGAATAATAATTATATGTATATAGCTTTTCTACAAAATAATTCCATTCATAATATCCTCAAAATACCAAAACAGAATTAACACCTGATAAATCCAACCACAGAACTGAGGTATATACCATGAAAAATAAAAAAAATAAAATAAAAAATCTAAATAATGTCTTAGAAGGTGGAAATTGTTCCCATGCTTGTAGAATGGTAGGATTATTATTCTAAAAATGGCAGTGCAATACCAAAAAAGTCTGTGAGTATCCAAAGCAATCCTGAGCAAACAAAATTCTTCCAAAGATATCACCACATTTGACTTCAAGTTACAATACAGAATGATAGTAATAAAATCAACATGATATTAGCACAAAGACCGACATATAGATTAATGTAATAACATTCACTTCCCAAATGTAAGATCACAGAAGTACAGCCACCTGGTTCTTTACAAATATGTCAAAATAGTCACTGGAGAAAAGACAGTGCCACGGTTTCATTGAAAATGGTTTTCAAAGGGAGTGGCACTATTAGCATGTATGACCTTATGGGAAGGAATGTGTTGCTGTGGGGATGGATTTTAATATCTTATATGTTCATGCTATATTCGGTGTGAAATTCAGTTCACTTCCTATTACCTGAGGATCAAGATATAAAACACCTTTGCAAGTACCATGTCTGCCTGCACACCACTGTTTCTTGCCATGATTTTAATGGACAAAACCTCCAATTAAATGTTTTCCATTATAAGAGTTGACATGTTCATGTTATTCTCACAGCAATAGAAACCATAACTAAGACAGACAGCATCTTCAACAAATCCATTCATGTGCTAAATTGCATTTATCTTTTTATACATTATACATATATATATATATATATGTATATATATTGAACCTATATAAATGTTCATAGAAATGGGGTAAATCTAACTTGACTATGATAAATAGTATTGTTCTGGAATAATGCTCTTATATACTATAAAGATTTCTCACTCATATTAGTTTTATAAAACACTGGTTTGCCAGTAGCCAGGCAAGAAGCATAGGTGGGGCAACCAGAGTAGGAGAATTCTGGGAAGAAGAAAGGCAGAGACACAGTCACCAGCCAGATGCAGTGGAAGCAAGATGAGAATGCCTCACTGAGTAAGGTACCCAGTCATGTGCCTAAACATAGATAAGAATTGTGAGTTAATTTAAGTTGTAAGAGCTAGTTAATAATAAGCCTGAGCTAATAGGTTAAACAGTTTTTAATTAATATAAGCCTCTGTGTATTTCTTTGGGAATGAACAGCTGTGGGAATGGGCAGGACAGAGACTTCTGCCTACCTAGTATTTCTGGTGTGTTCATTAATTCAGTTTGCAAGTATTTGTTGGGAATATTTTTTGTCTAAATACATAAAGCAATATAGATCTACAAATTTTGTTGGGTCTTTGTGTAGTTTTGATATCAGTGTAATGGTAGATTTAAAAAGAATGAAAACTTTTCACTTCAGTTTTTATTTTACAGATTATTTTGAAGAGTAATGGCATTAGTTTATTGAAAATCTGGTATAATTCTATTGTGTGCGATGTGAAATCAATTTTGCTTTGAGCTTTATTTTTTGTTTTTGTTTTGATTTTTTGATTCAGAGTTTGGCAACTAATGATTTTATATCATTATGTATTATGGATCTGTTTAAACTGTTTACTTAATCTCGATTTAACTTTGTTAGGTCAAAGTTAAATCAAGAAATTCATTGATTTCTTTTATATTTTTCAGTTTATGAAAATAAAGATCTTTAAAAGTATACTGTTATGATTCTCTGAATTTCCTCAATATATTTTGCAATATCTCCATTTTCATTTCTAATTCTATTAATTTTAATCTTGCTATATCTCTTAGTCAATTTGCCTAAAAATTTATAGTTGCTCTATTCATAATTACCAGAAATTTGAGATAAACTAGGTATCCATCAACTGATGAATGAATAATGAAAATACACTTAAACAATGTGATTAAAAAAGTGAAATTTTGAGTTCTGTAGTAGTTGGAGCTGAGTGAGGTAATGTAGACTCAAAAAGACAAATTCTATTAGCTATGGTTCTTTAGAGGAATAGAACTTATAAAATGAATCTCTCTCTTCACACACACACACACACACACACACACACACACAAATATATAGAGATATACATAAACACACATTGTGATTTATTAGAATGATGTATAAGTTGTGGTCCAGCTAATCAAAAAATGATTGACTGAATGGAAATTACAAGAACCCAACAGTTGATTAGTCTATGAGGTTGGATTCTCAGTTCATCTTCAATATATGCTGAAATAAGTAGGCTCTAATTCCAATGAAGAAATGGACTTACTAGCAAGCTGGGCACAAGCTGGAAAAGAACAATAGTTTTCTCCTTCTATGTCCTTATATAGGACAGAAGGTATGTCTCAATTTAGTTCTGTATTAAATTTCTGAACTAAAGGTATATATTTTTACCTCTAAGATCTGGATTAGAATTAGATTTTACCAGTTCAAATTATGGGGCTATAACCCACAGGTGTACCCTCCATTTTTTTGGTTAAAGGCAATTCCAGATATAGTCAAGTTGACAGCTAAGAAAAGTCATCACAAATCTACCCTTTATCAACTTGAGATACAATCATATATGATTATATGGTGATTAATTTCTAAATGAAAGGAAAATCAGATCATAAGAATACCTAAATATAATTTTCCCACATAGAATTTCAAATACATGATTTCAACACAGTCATACATATACTTAACATGAGATAACTATCCCTCATATAACCACAAATGAATTAAAAATTTAGAACAGGTGACAATGTGCTATAGGGATTCCTTCAGCCAGTAGCCTTTAAGATACCAGCCCACTTGCGTATGGCCTTTTATACCATAAATGCCAACATAAAGTGCATGCTTGATCTCTCTCTCCTGGCTTCTGGAATTGATTCCTGTGCAGAAGACCATGATCTGTGAGTCTACCCCTAAATAAATAACCTTTTCTTAGCTAGTGTGGGAACATTTTGTAATCTCCATCTTCACCAGGCATCCACATGAATCTCAACTCCATGCTTATAGGCTAGGCCAAAAAAACCTCAAAATGTCTGTGACCAAGAAGGTCTCCCACCCCTGGCTGCTTAGTTTGATTTCACCTACTAAGTGGTGTTTTTGTCAAACCCCACCACAGCCACAGTGAAGCTACCTTGCTGCAACTTGGCAATTATCTGGGCTCAAGAATGCTTCCCCCTGCCTGCCACTTTCCCTCCTGTGTGGCAACTTGTACAGTTTCTGGTTTGTGTACCCTGCTCACTTTCTTTGTGCTCCTTGCACCCTTATGGAATTGATTTAATTGCTTTAAATTTGTCAAACAGAGCATATTTGTCAGTATTTAACCAGGCACCAATGAGCAGAATCAAAGCTGTGCAAACATCCCATGCCACCACTGGTCACGTCTCCATGCCACGTGGTTGCAACCACAACATCTGCTGGTCCATAAAGTTTATTATACCTATAACAATTAACTGAAATCTAATGGTGGTAAGTAAATTAATAAATCTGAAAGTTTTATGATGGCAGACAATATTACCATACAGGAATTTAAAACTTTTGCTTATACTAGGGATGGTATTCTGTAAAGCTCATAAGATTTTTCATTATATATCCATTTATTTGATTTTTGGAATTAGTTTTGTTTTTCATATTATATCATTAAGAAAATAGTTTGATACCATAACCAAGAATGAGGCACTTTTAGAAAAGATGCAGTCTTACAGACTAGTTGAAAATGAACAGCTAGTTGAAAAAATTAATACTATTGAAAAGGTTAACTTTAATTTGACAGAGAAAATCCAATCAATGTCAAAGGGTGCTGAGACATTATCTGAAAAAAAAGTTATGCTGTTGAATTTAACAATCAGAATCTGTTGAAAAGCTATGATAGGTTAGTGGATAAGGTATCTCTCCAGGAAGGTAATATGCATACCATCAAAATTATGTCCAAGGATGAGATGTTATTGCTACTGGACAAATTTCATATCTTGGAATCATCAATGAGGATATTAGAAAAGAACATTGGCCAAGAGATTCAGACTTTAAAAAGGGCAGTTGGTGTGGGAGAATGGTCTGTATTCTGTCAATTATATTTTAAATAAATGCTGATTGGCCAGTAGCCAGGCAGGATGTATAGGTGGGACAACCAGACAGAAAGTAGAGGCAGGTCAATGAGAACAAGAGAATTTCGGGAAGAAGGAAGCCCATTCCTTGGTAGTCCCGGCCCAGACACAGAAGAAGCAAGATGTGAGTGCCTCACTGAAAAAGGTACCAGGCCATATGGCTAACATAGACAAGAATAATGGGCTAATATAAGTTATAAGAGTTAATAAAAAGCCTGATATAATGGGACAATCAGTTTACAACTAATGTAGACCTCTGTATGATTTCTTTGGAACTTAACAACAGCGAGAACTGTGCAGGACAGAAATACCGACAACAGGCAGTGGTAAAAGGATTTGGAAAGTTTGAGGAAATTATTGAAACTGATAAGCAGGGGGAAAAGATACAAGGACAGTATTTAGCCTCATCAGTACGTGTCAGAGTCCAGGATAACTTACACAGAGTTTTAGTTGCCTATCTGGTAATATTCTCTGAGAAGCCATCTGGCACAAAATACCCTAAGGTAGTCAAAGAATATACATGGCAACCTATAGGCATGAGTGATCTAAAATAAATTAAACAAGCAATAGTGTCTTATGGCCTGCATTCACCATTTGTTAGGGAAATGGTAAAAATGTATGTTTCCAGCAATAAGGATACCCCACATGATTGGCTTCAATTAATCTCTGTGGTCCTAGAAAATTGACCCCAGCTGTTATGGAAATGCTATTGGTGAGAATAGGCAAAAATTTTAGGAAAACAGGGAAATCAAAAGGATTTTGGGCTTCCCAAGATCAAATTCGTGGTGAGGGCCATTACTCTGATCCTCAGGACCAGGCTCGTTACAATGAACACACTTTGTCCCTATGTAGCACAGCAGCATTAAATACTTGGGACAGGATTCAGAAAAAGAATCGAATCATATAAGGGTTAAACAGGGCCAAAGAGAACTCTTTAGTGCCTTTTTTTGTTTTTTCGAGACAGGGTTTCTCTGCAGCTTTAGAGCCTGTCCTGGAGCTACCTCTTGTAGACCAGGCTGGTCTTGAACTCACAGAGATCCACCTGCCTCTGCCTCCCGAGTGCTGGGATTAAAGGCATGTGCCACCACGGCCCAGCTTCTTTAGTGCCTTTTTTTTTTTTACAAAGATTAACTAAGGTTATACAAGTAGGACTAACAGATCCAGAAGTTAGATGTGAACTTATTGTATCTCTGGCTTCTGAAAGTGACAACTTAGCATGGAATAAGATACTTAGGCCTTTAATGGTTAGATCAACACCAATGGCTGAATGGCCCCTCCTTCTCCAACCCTCCCTCAGCAGCCCTCTTTCACCAGCCCTCCATCTCCAGCTCTCCCTCATCATCCCTCCTTCACCAGCCCTCCCTCATCAGCCCTCCCTCTCCAGTCCTCTCTCACCATCCCTCCTTCACCAGCCCTCCCTCTCCAGCCCTCCCTCATCAGGTCTCCTTCACCAGCCCTCCCTCATCAGCCCTCCATCTCCAGCCCTTTCTCATCAGCCCTCCTTCACCAGCCCTCCATCTCCAGTCCTTTCTCATCAGCCCTCCTTCACCAGCCCTCCCTCTCCAGCCCTCCCTCATCAGGTCTCCTTCACCAGCCCTCCGTCTCCAGCCCTCCCTCACCAGCCCTCCCTCTCCAGCCCTCCCTCACCAGCCCTCTCTCATCAGCCCTCCCTCTCCAGCTCTCCCTCCTCAGCCCTCCCTCACCATCCCTCCTTCATCAGCCCTCCCTCTCCAACCCTCCCTCACCATCCCTCCTTCACCATCCCTCCCTCTCCAGCCCTTCATCACCAGCCCTCCCTCATCATCCTAACTAATAAAAACATAGATTACATAGGAGAAAAGAAAAAAGCAATCTTAGTAAAGTGTGGTTAATGAGTAAATTATTTCTTACTACTTTTTTTCTTTTTGTTTTAGTTTCTTTTGTTGTTGATTTGTTTTTTGCTTTTCAACAGAATTTCTCTGTGCAGCCCTGACTGTCCAGAAACTAACCCTGTAGACCAGGTTGGCTTCAAACTCAGAGATTTGCCTGCCTCTGCCTCCCAAGGGCTAGGATTAGAGATGTGTATCTCTTGATAATTTCTTTTTAAAAAAGATTTATTTACTATGTATACAGTATTATGTCTGCCCTGCAGGCCAGAAGAGGGCACGAGATCTCATTACAGATGGTTGTGAGCTACCATGTGGTTGCTGGGAACTGAACTCAGGACCTCTGGAAGAACAGGCAGTGCTCTTAACCACTGAGCCATCTCTCCAGCCCCTCTTGATAATTTTTAAATCTTAATTTTACAACTATAAATTTTGCAACTTAAAAAGACTTTAATAGTCCCAGCTCTCGGGAGGCAGAGGCAGGCGGATCTCTGTGAGTTCGAGGCCAGCCCGGTCTACAAGAGCTAGGTCCAGGACAGGCTCTAAAAAAGCTGCAGAGAAACCCTGTCTCGAAAAACCAAAAAAAAAAAAAAAAAAAAGACTTTAATAGTACAAAACACTTTCAAAGTCCCAAGTATTCCTGATGAGATTTGATGAGGAAATCCCAGGTTTTTTCACAAACATTTTGAGACAGTATTTCAAGGTTTCTTGTCTTGGACCTAAGTGAGGGCTGCGCTGAGTCAGGAACTCTGGACAGACTCCAGTGTGGACCACGAGGTCAAATGCATTTCATCACTTATGTGAGTCAGGGTTTCCTCCTCTGAGGTGAATGTCCGGGTGCTGGAACTGACAGCAGCACACAGAATACCCCGTAAGACACAGAAAAACAAAGCAAAGCAAAACTCTCCTTGATTGAAATCAACTTTCCAAACACAAATGCAGAGTCATTTTCATATCTTATCATGGAAAAATAAAATCACTCCAACAGATGACAGACATCTCTTCACAAGTGATGGAAGTTTTCTGCAAATTAATTTTTACTAATGATTTTGTTAACTTTTTAAGGTATAAGGTTATATAAAATTTTAAAAGATCATTGTAAATAGAAATCTGCTATATTTTTCCTGTGAGTCAATGTGATTCTGGACAACATAGACTTATTTATTCAACTCCTAGTTATGTTTTACTTAATATTTTCATTCACCTCTGAAGCCAGAGATGGAATGAAGATGAAATACATGATGTATAAGGTTAAAGTTTATGACAAATTTTGTTTTGTAGAGGAGTAATGAATATGGTTAAATAATGGATATACCAAGAAAAATACTATAGACCTCCATACCTTACACAACACATAATACATCTCATGCAGACACAGATATGCTCACATGCATGAATCAATTCACACTACACACACACACACACACACACACACACACACACACACACAAATACATGCATGCACATACCACAAAACACACATCCATCCATGCACAACCATATGCATACACATGAATGCACACATCATACACACACACACACACACACACACACACACACACACACGAGTGCATGCTCACACCACACACGCTTAAACTCACGTCGAAGGTGATGTAATCTGAGTAAGGCTGTACTCTGCCTAGAAGCAGTATTTGATTCTGTACTGAAGTGATGTAGAATGTTCCTGTTGAGGGATGGACAGAGGATGAAAAACAGGACTGTGGTGTAAGTTACCGCTTCCTATGATTTTATCATTATTGTAAGGGTGAAGGGTTTAAAAACAGGTCAGCAGATCTTTACATTGACATGGGAAGAACATCAGGACTTCTTTTGGAAAATAAGTCTCAGAATCAAATGTATAAGGATCTCATTTATATTTAAAGTTTTATCACACATATACACACATACATGTGAATGTTATGAGTCTGGGTCTATGCTGAGAGATGGGTCAGGTAGGTATGCTGATTGAGCACACTGATTTGGTAAAATTCAGGACAAAATTCAAACTAATGTTAATAATAATAATAATAATAATAATAATAATAATAATAAGCAGGAACTAATAAAAATCGGCTACTCTGGGCAGGGGAATGATTCAGAGAGCAAAATCTGAGTTCAAATCCCTAGAACTCACATAAAAAGCTGGGCTTGGGGTGCTTGCCTGTAACCCCAGTGGTGGGACTTGGGCACATGCAGAGTCACGGACTCACTGGTAAGCCCATCCAGCCTAAACAGAGGGTTTCCAGGTTTAGTGACAGAGCATGTCTTAAAAAGGAGCGGGGGAGACACACAAGACGAAGACACAAAAGGGGATGAGGTCTTGTTGATAAGAATTCCAGCAGAAGAAGGAGGGGAATGAGGCCGGAATGCACTCTGGGAACAACTAAAATTCCTCATATAAAGGTATGGAGCTGTCGCACGATAACAAAATATTAAAATAAGGTGACAAGTGAGAGAATCAAACCCAGCCCTCAGCCCTTCACCTGCATGCTCACACACAACAGAACTGAGTACCACAAGAGAAAGCACTGGATCAAGTGTGCAACAGCAGGTGTTAATTTTTTATGAGAAATTAATTTTTCATAATTCATGTAAAAAATGAAAAACCGTATGTGTGCATTGACTTACTTCAGGTGAAAAAAAACCTCTATATACCTAAGAAAAGAGTCAAGTTGGGTCTCTGACCCGTGTCATTGCAAAATCCACCTGCAGGTGCCAATGTACATGGCATGTAGTTCAAAGTAAATTTGGGAATAGCAAACCATCTTATCTAGAAGTTAACTGAGAGGAGACGTCTCACCCTAAATGTGGCAGTATCAATGGCTGGGGCCTAGGACTGGAGGAAAAAGGAGAAAGTGAGCTGGACATCAGTATTTGTTGCTGTCTTACCTCTGTGCTCTTTCTCCAATGATACCCTAAAACTATATACTACACCCTTAAACTATATACTATACCCTAAAACTATATACTATACCCTAAAACTATATACTACACCCATAAACTACATACTACACCCTTAAACTATATACTATACCCTAAAACTATATACTATACCCTAAAACTATATACTATGCCCTAAAACTATATACTATACCCTTAAACTATATACTATACCCTTAAACTATATACTATACCCTAAAACTATATACTATACCCTAAACTATATACTACACCCTTAAACTATATACTATATCCTAAAACTATATACTATACCCTAAAACTATATACTACACCCTTAAACTACATACTATACCCTAAAACTATATACTATACCCTAAAACTATATACTATATCCTAAAACTATATACTATACCCTAAAACTATATACTATACCCTTAAACTATATACTATACCCTAAAACTATATACTATACCCTAAAACTATATACTACACCCTTAAAGTACATACTATACCCTAAAACTATATACTATACCCTAAAACTATATACTACACCTTTAAACTATATACTATACCCTAAAACTATATACTATACCCTAAAACTATATACTATACCCTTAAACTATATGCCAGAATAAATCCTTTCCAAGACAGACAGAAAAAACAGTCTGAAAGATAGGCAGACACGAGAGAGAGAGAGAGAGAGAGAGACAGAGACAGAGACAGAGACAAAGACAGAGACACACACAGAGAGAGACAGAGAGAGACAGACAGAGACACACACAGAGAGAGACAGAGAGAGAGAGAGAGAGAGAGAGAGCTCAAACTATAACCTTCCCATGGGATTAACTAATTGTTTTCCTGGAAGGGCAGAAGGAGAGAGGTTTCCCTAGGTCCTGGCTCTTCAATCAACCTTTCCCATTGATCCTAGAAGCAAACTGAGGAAAACAGGAATGAAAGTGGGGTGTGGTCAGGGTCTGATCATGTTCTAGCTGCTGGCAGCGTTTGTGTACAAGAAGAGCAGGGCCTAAAGCCAGGGTTGGAGGCTGGAGGGACTGAGCAGTCAGGAGCACTTAGTGCTTCGGTAGATGCTACTTCGTGATTAAAAGGGACAAACTATCAGTCCGTGAATGAATGTTAAGTGCAGTAGCGAAATGAAAAAAGCCAGTCTAAGAAGGGTGCTGACCGGATAATTCCATTTCCCATATAGCTGAGTCAAACACACATCGACAGAAGAGGGACCAGGGGAGACTAGGCGAAATGCACATTTTCTTAGTGTGTGGTGCTGCAGTGTGGGCACACAGCATCCGTGTATCAGAACTCAGCAGAACAGACCTGAGCATCGTAAAGTTTACAAATTAGCCCTTAGAGATAAGGGAAGGTGCAAAACAGCCCCTAAATTTACTTTGTAGATGTCTGAGTAACCTCATGGAAAAGAGAGTAGAGAAAGTCATGATAATAAGAAGGAACTGGATTTGAGTGAAAAAATTCCTGAAAGTTAAGACAGAAACCACGCAATGTTTTAAATGAGCATTGTATTATAGCCCAAATCAGATTATAAACATCCATAAATCCATATTGGTATAAACAAATAGTTGAATAAATAAATGGTCAATTATTACTACTTCAAGTAGATAGGACATAGCTCTATCTTTGCTGGGGTAACTCACTTCTAAGAAGTACATACTGGAAACGTCACACAAGTTAAAAGCCAGCTTTATAACGGAGAGAGTATATGCTGCATAAATAAGGTGATCAGTCAGAAACTTGCACACAAACTTCCTTTAAACGTTTCTATATTTGGCAGGCAGTGGTAGTGAATGCTTTTAATCCCAGCACTCAGAAGGCAGAGGAAGGCAGATCTCTGCAAGTTCAAGACCAGCCTGGCCCACAGGGCAAGTTTTAGGATGGCCTCCAAAGCTACACAGAGAAACCTTGTCTTGAAAAACCAAAAGAAAAGAGAAAAAAGTTTCCATATTAATCCTGTCCAATTATTTCCTGCTGTTACTATTCTGTAACCTATCTTCATGCCCAGATTACACATGCCACTCAGACCTACAATCTATCTGTATCTCTTTATTTGAACCTAATGTGTCTATACTATAAGGACTAATGTCCAAACATTACTTATTTTCATTTATTTACTTAAAATTCTTTAAATTATTTCTTGTAACCCTTGTATTAGTTTCTATGGCTACTGTAACACATTTTCACAAATGTGGTGTCTTAAAACAACACAGATTGATTTTCCTACAGTTCTAGATGACAAGACTCTGAAATCAATTTCACTGGGGCCAGGGAGATGGCTTGCTGCACGAAACTGACTCCCTGAATCCACCTTTGGTAGCAGAAGGCATGGTAATGGGAGAAGAAACCATAAGGCGTGCCATGGGTGCACACTATGACCAGTTGACAGAGAAGAAGAAACATAGGGACTGGGTCCCACATTGTGCAGGCACCACCCAGAGGTGGACAGCTGTAACACTATTGCAACCCTTTTGGGGACAGCTCTGAAACACACCAACAAAAGGAAATATTCACAGTGGGCAGAACTTCGGGCAGTACATATGATCTCCCATTGTTTATTTGGAAAGAGAAATGGCTAGATATGTAATTGTTTCCTGACTCATGGATGTAGCCAATGGATTGGCTGGACGGCCAGGGGCTTGAAGAGAGAATGATTGGAAAATTGATGAGAAAGACATGGGAAAGAAGAAGGTGGCTAGATCTCTCCAAATGGACAAAAGATGTGAAGCCACGTGTGTCCCATGTAAATGCTTATCAAAAGATGACTTCAGCTGAGGAGGAGCTAGATTATCAAGTAGGTAGGATGACCCATTTTGGGGGTCATCCCCATCCTTGCCAATGGGCGTATCAACAATATAACCATGGCAGCAGAAATGGAGGCTGTGCATGGCCTCAGCAACATGGGCTTCCACTCATTAAGGCTGACTGGACACAGTTGCTACTGAGTTCCAGATCTTCCAGCAGCAGAGGCCAACACTGAACATTCAGTGTGGCACCATCCCCTGACTGACCAGCAGCTGCCTGGTGTCGAGTTGATTACATTGAACCGTTTCCTCCACAGAAAGGACAATGCTTTGTCCTTGCTGGAGTAGGTAACTATGCGTAGCCTTGCTCTCTCTAGCAAGCACATTTCTTGAGCCTACTTCTTTGGGTTTCGGATATATTGAAGACCAGCTGAGACACTCTGCCTCATGGACTGAAGAACTCCTGGATTCTTGGACGCTCCATTGGGAGACAGCCTTTGTTCAACTAGTAGGACTACGCTTTATAAGCTTCTGTAATAAACCCCCTATCCATTCATTTTGTCAGCTCTAGACCTGGAGAGAACCCTATCTAAACACTAAGAACTGCTGCGGGACACTCAGGCTACATGAGCTGCCTGTAAAAGATGCTCTCCCGTCCTGCTAAGCCACCTCCAGCCTGTGCAGAGGGTCCCAGGATATCAATTTTCCAGAGTCTTCACCAATGTGGAAGGGTGAAAGGAAAATAGCGAACTTTAGGATTAATTAAACACAATTAACATTAATTAAAGCACAATTAATAAGCTTAATAAGAAAACAGACTAAGTCAGTTCTGCTTCTAACATAGTCAAAATTTGTGAGCCTGGAGTGTCCTCTTTCCTGGAGATGTAGACAGTTCCCCCTTCCTGCCTCCAAGAAGCAACCACTATGACGTCAGCTCAGACAGGAAGCTTTCTTGGTTAAAGATAGATCTGTTCTAGCAGAAACCTGTGATTTCAGCTTCTGTAAAATGTGCTTAGTTCCAGAGAAGATCTCTTTTGAGGTGGGGATGAAAAGACCACCCCAATAGCCACATAGTGAAGATGACGACAATATTGCCTGACCTGGATAAGCTGTGGAATGCTTCTGTGACTATGAAGTCTCCACCAGCCTTCAGTGAAGAGAAGCTAGAGGTTTCGGTAGCCCTCATTAGAGTCTCCTCCTTTTATCTCTGAGTACTGCTGAATTCTCACTAGGGATCCTCAATAATGATGCGTGGCCTCTGGCCATACAACTGTCTTTGAGTCATCTCTGGTCCTTTAAGTAGCCCCTCACTTGTACTCTTGTAAGCAACCTTGATAACCAATCCTTGGTTCACGAAGTTGGACTTCAGCAGTGTCCTTACTTTGAGGTATGATTGGTTCTCTGTCTGAGGTGAGTAGACATTTTCTCCTGTCAGCCAACAGGAGGCCTGTGCAGAATTATCTAGACTAGGTTCATTGAAGTGGGATGACCCACTCAAAATGTGCATGGTGCTATTCCACACGCTGAGGACCCTGACTGAATGAGAAGGAGATTCATTTTATGTGCATTGGTGTGAAGGTGTCAGATCCCCTGGAACTGGAGTGACAGACAGTTGTTAGCTGCCATGTGGGTGCTGGGAATTGAACCCAGGTCCTCTGGAAGAGTAGTCAGTACTCTTAACCACTGAGCCATCTCTCTGGCTGAATGAGAAAGAGAAAGGAAGCTTAGCGTAAGGATTAATCTCTCTGCTTCCTGGTGGCAGATGCCATGTGACTAGCTGCCTCACAGGCGTGGACCAGTCTCTTCCCTGACAGGATGGAGAAGGCCTCAGAACTGTGAGCAAAGCAGACCTTTCTGAGATGGTTACTGTTAACCATGGGTCTGACAGAATCTAGATCTTGGTGATGGTGGACATGGGGAAAACCATTTTAAGTGTGGGCAGGACTAGTCGCTAGGCCTTGTAGAGAGGAGAAAGTGAGCTGAGCTCTAGCAGGCCCCCATCCGTCCCTCGTTTCCTGTTTATGGGTGCTGCTTCAAGCTTTAGCCAGTTCGATTTCGCTACCACAGGCAGCTGTGGTCAGGGTACTTCGTTAACACATCAAGAAAAGTAACCAGTACAGCACCTTCGTCCACTTTCAAAGCCAGAAAACCTTTTTTGTTACCATCTCCTAGAGCCAAGCCTGCCTCTTACATTTAGGACCACGATCTGATCCCTTTAACCACATCCTTGGTCTCTCGGGCCATATTGTAATACTTTATAGCCTGTCCCAATCCTGCAGGGAAAATATAAATTATCTATCTTGCTATTCAAAGGCTCATTTCATTGCCATCAATTCTCATTTGTGTGCCTCCATTTCTAATTTATCTTTCTTGTTCAAATTGTGTCTTTTGTATCCGACTATCCATGAAGTGCAAGATTTAAAGTCTTTCCTGGGACCTTGGGCTGTTTACTTCAGACAACAAAGATCTGGCTCTCTCCTAAGATAGTAAATGATTGTTACAGGAATGTTTAGATGCGTGCCCCATTTCCACAGTGGCTGGCATATGTGGAAGTTTCTAGCTCCAACACTCTTCAGCCATGCATGGCCTACTGAGCATGCCTTTCAACTTCTATAACATAAGGGCAGGTTACTGTCAGATACAAGAAGGCAAAGCACAGAAATTTAAATACATATGTGTGTGTATGTGTGTGTGTGTGTGTATGTGTGTGTGTCTGTGTGTGTGCATACATATTTTTAACTGTTCAAGTTAAATTATGATTTTCCACATATTAACTAAAGTTTATAGATATTATAATACTGTTCTGTAAGAAGGGGCAGAAGAGAGACACAGAGAAAAGAGCGTGGAAAGGTAGATGAAGCCCAACAGGAAGACAGAGAACGAGCTGGGGTGGGTACAGGTGGCAGGTGTGTGCTGAGGGAGTGGTGTGGTTGTGGGGGTTTGAAAGAAAATGACCCCCAAAGGAGGTGGCATTGTTAGGAGGTATGACCGTGTTGGAGGAAGTGTGTCACTGTGGGGCTAGCCTTTGAGATCTGTTTTGCTCAAGCTTCCCTCGGTGTGACTGACTGTTGATTTCCTGTCGCCTGCAAGACATAGGACTCTCAGCTCCTCCAGCACCACATCTGCCTGCATGCTGCCATGCTCCCCATCATGATAATGGACGGAACCTCTGAATCTGTGAGCAAGCCACCTCACTTAAATGTTTTCCTTATAAGAGTTGTTGCGGTCATGGTGTCTCTTCATAGCAATAAAAGCCCTAACTAAGACTGTGGTCAAGAATGAAAATATGAAAATAGAGGCGGAGGAGAGAAAGTGGCATTGCATGGAGTTATGCTGTGTTGGCCACTCTCCAGCAGGCTCCTGCTTCCTGTACCCAGGAGGATGTCAGAGACCTCTGTCCACTTTCTCCTCCAGGGCAAGGAGAGGACATGCAGAGCCCAGGGCACTCAGCTGCCCAGTACTGTGACCCATGAAGACAAGTCCAGGGCCTGCTGATGCCCTCAATGTTCTGACGTGAAAGGCCACCACAGCCAGAGATGGATGAGTTGAACTCTTTATCTAAAGGACAGATGAGAGGAAGAAAGAGCATCAGCAGCCAGGTGTGCAGAAGGCCTGCTCCAGCAGCTTAGCTCCAGATGTGCAGAAAGCCTGCTCCAGCTATTTAGTACAGATGTGCAGAGCCTGCTCCAGCAGCTTCGCTCCAGATGTGCAGAGGGCCTGCTCTAGCTATTTAGTACAGATGTGCAGAGAGCCTGCTCCAGCAGCTTAGCTCCAGATGTGCAGAGGGTCTGCTCTAGCAACTTAGCCCAAGATGTGCAGAGAGCCTGCTCCAGTTGACTCCAGGTGTGCAGAGAGCCTGCTCCAGCACCTTAGCTCCAGATGTGCTGTCAGGGACCGAAGGTCCCAACATAGAAAACTATTTTCCCTAACTGGACTGGTACAGAGACACGAGAAATAACCAGACACAACTTACACCACCATCACAGAAGGGCGTCTCAGGCTTCTCCCCATCCTGAAGATCTACCCGCGTTTATTCTCCAAAACATCTCTTATCCCCCAGGTAACCCAAGGTGGATACCTCATTATTATTCTCTTTCTGGGGGACGGGGGACACAGAGCTAGGGAAACACATGCAACTTAGTCATCAGCTTCATCAGCTTAACACCTCTCCCCAGGCGATCTACATTTTTAACAAAGGAGAAAGGAGCAGTACATCCTGGCTATTGGGGCAGTGACAGCCTGTCTGCAGGGTTACATTTACTTAGTGGCCAGTGCGCCTGCCTGTAAATTATTTTATATGAAATATGACCCCAAAATGTGCAGAGGGTCTGCTCCAGTGGATTGACTCCAGGTGTGCCAGGGCCTGCTCCAGCAGCTTAGCTCCAGATGTGCAGGGTCTGCTCCAGCAGCTTAGCTCCAGATGTACGGAAGCCCAGAATCTTGTCCCCAGCACCCACATCACAAGTCTCATAACCACCTGTACCTCCAGCTCAAAGCATCTGCTGAAAGACCCCCAGTGTGGGGGGGAGACTTTCACTCAAGTCTCGGGATAATACGAACCCCACCCCCAGTAACTCACGAGAGACTGTCCTTGCTGCAATCACACGAGGTTTAATGATGAGATGAGACGGGAACCAGTGCACTGGGGCAGAGACTCATAACCCACGCAGGGGAAGAGTTCTACACCGAGTGGCCGGGAGAAGGAGTTTTTAAGGGAAGAAACCACAGCCCCAGTGATCCGAAAGGGGCAGGGAGGGCGTAGAAAATTCCGAAAATACCAGTGATGATCACAAAGGGGCAACTCCCTGGTCTCAAGATTATTCTTAAGATTACAATCTAACTTTATCTTCAGCTAGTTCCTGAAACACAGTCACTGGACCGGCTAATCCTAGATTTCTGATTCTTCTCTTCCTGCTTAGATTTTTGGCTATTTTCTTCCTTCTGGGAGGGGGGGAGGGGATCTGGATTTATCCAGGTCTTTCACTGTTGCTGCTGCAGGTACCTGCACTCAAACGCACACAAACACACAAACACAGACCTTTGTTTAAATACTTTTAAAATGACAGTACATCATATTTCTACTTAGTGAGAAAGAAGTATTTTTTTTTTAAAAAAAATGTTTGATGACTATTTCTTCCTTGGTTAAGTTTCAGATAATTTATTTTCTGTAAATATGTTATCTTTCTTTCTAAAACTCATAAAAGACTAATTTATAGGTTAAAGATATATGATAAGCCCCTAACAATCATATATGAAAGCTTGTTTTCAACTGTTTACTTAGTACAATATTGTACTAATTGTATAAAAGTAATAATGGTGACAGCTGCCGTTTCATCATTTAAACAAACTCAGGAACAGTCAGAATTATCTTCCCTTACAGTTATTAACAAGTGTGGTTTTCATCTATCAAATATAGGCTAGAGATATGTCCTATGAAATAAAACTGTCTTTATTTGCTCCTTCAGGGGTAGTTACACACATGACTATGAACACTGCCCCTGTAACCTGCCCAGCGGGTCCAGCTATTCAGGATCTGAAGAAGCGCTACCTGCAAGAAATCATGGGCAGGAGAGAGAAAGGAGACCAAGCAAGATTCTGTTGTCAAGGTCTTCATTTATTAGGGTAATGGTTGTGGCTTATATAGCCCTTGAATGAGGAACTTGGCTTGGGGTGGGGGTAGGGGTAGGAAGGAACTTTGCCGGGGTAGCAAAGGTCATCAGTCAGCACCCCTGGTGTAAGCCGAAACATGTGATTCCATTAACAAACATTTTTCAAGATAGTTGAAATATGGGGCAGGTTCTGAAAACAAATAGTTCTCAAGATAGTTGGAATGTGGTTCGGGTTCTTCGCAAACATCCTTAGGACAATGATCCCTGCTATCTTTTTTTTAGGACAATGGTCCCTGACATGCCCCCATAGGGGCAGTTACACACATGACTTTAAACTCTGCCTACAGTCTGTAGGAAATGGCACCTACTCCATGCAGATTGTTCTGAGAATAAAAGGAGAATTTGTAGATCTTTCCCATTTTGTTATAATAATTGCCATTGCCATGAACAACCTTGTGACGACTGTCATTGTCTCTGAAAACCTTAGCAGGCTTCACAAACATGAAGGATGAAAGATTTTCAAGTCGTCTTATCCCGGCTCTGCCAGCTCTGGCCTCAGAGAGAAGTAAGCATGTATTCCAGATGTTGAGTCTCTCACTCTGTAGAAATGAATGGCTACTATAGTGCCCTGTGGTTGCTCTCAGATGTGTCCATTGTCAAGAGGCTTTCAGGATAAAAAGACTGGCTGCTGTAGGAGACTGTGAGTGTTACAGCAGGTGACAGCCTGTTCAGATGTCAACCTGGAGGAGTGACTTTCTAACGGAGGAGACTCCTGTCCAGGCAAGGCCTGCAGGACCGTGGACTCTGGAAACTGTTGCTCACTGTTTCACTAAAACATGCTCACTAAAACATCCTGTGTCTCCACAATACCTGCATTGTAGTGTGTAATTTCATGTGATGTATATATGTAATCTCATGTTTACATCTCAGTCTTATGGTCACACATATCTGTGGGTGGTCAGAAAGATGATTTATCATTTATCTGTATAATTGCGACATATAGAAAATGTACTAGGATATGCTTTATAAGTAGATCTATTGTCCCATAAGGACTGTGGACACTTAAAAGCAAAAGTTCCTTTTGCTCAGACTAACTGCACACAATTAGCTCGGTTTACCTCAGAGCAAGTTCAAACTAGATTTAAGACTTTTTGTAAACAGACCATATCTTTAAAACTTTGCAGCTATGCAGAAGGTCAGAGTCAGAAGTGTCTAACCAAGATAACTACACAAATCACCCAAAGAAAAGCTTGCCAGTTCCTTGCCTACCAAATCTGCTGACAATAAACCTGTGTCTCAAAGTCTATCACTGGGCACTGTGCCTCCATCGTCTGTAGCAGTCTTGCTCCTGTAACCTTGGAGCCTTGTGTTGCCATGGTAACCTTGGAGCCTTGTGTTGCTATGGCAATGGCTCAGCTCCTTATCATTTTCCCTAGGAATGTGCTTTTGACCAATGAGAAGTAACTCTTGTAATTTTTTTTATTGCTCTAAGCCTCCTGGAAGAGGAAAGGTTTTAGGTGAAAGGAGATGAAGCTAGGAGGAATTATTAGAATAGAGTAGAAAGAATAAAGACACTTGTTTGGAGCAGCACAGTGTGAGAGAATTCATTCGCCCTCAGAGACCCTAAATTCCTTTTGCTTGCTGTAGCGTCCAATCTGAACCCTGAAGAGGACTTTGAGGTTGGATTCCAAAGGGCCTCTTTAGGTTGCCATGGTGACTGGCAAGGAGGAAGGCTTGCCTCAAAGGCTCTAGATGCATAAGCAGCCACATTTCCCTGCTCGCTGAGACTAGAATTAGAAAGTTATTTAATCTGTCTAGTTAAGTGAGAATGAAACTTTGGGAACTTCAGCAAATCCGATGCCTTTGCAAAAGCACCACACACATAGTCCTGCCCTTTCTCTAGAACCCAGGCTTCTTCCTGGACCTGCAGCCTAGGGGGTTGAGGTTAACAACAGTCCCTATAATTACGAAGTTTGCTGTGTGAAGGCCAAACTCATGGGACAAAATCTCAGGGGACTAGGGCTTTAGAGCCCACCTTTCATTCCTCTCATATAACAACCTGTCAGTAGCAGGTTGGCCAAACAGGTGTGTAGCACAGCTGTTAAGGACTTGCTTTCCTCTGAGCTTAGCTCCTTCCTGGGTCAATGCTTTCCTCTGAGCTTAGTTCCTTCATGGGCCAATGCTTTCCTCTGAGCTCAGCTCCTTCCTGGGTCAATGGGACTGTTGTTATATAAACTATTTAAGTAAAACCACAGTTTGGGATCTAGTTATCGAGGAGACATAGGGACAAGGTGTTCAGCACGTTGTGATGAGACTGGATTCAGCCCACATCACTTTTGCACAGAGAGCCTGAGAGAGGCAATGGGGTTGGATGCCCTGACAGTGAGGAGGGTTGGCTTAGGTGACCTGAAACTTCTCCACAGTGATCTTCATGAATGCCAGGGCCAGATCTCATCCAATACCCACACTATACAGATAAGGACATTGAACCCCTTCTCTACTATCTGGGTGCCTCCCTGCGGTGGCTTCCTAAATGGATCTGCCTCTCACTTGGCCTTTCAACTCCGAAGGCATTTTTACTTTCTTGTCACTTCCATTACAAGTGCCGGGGATATCTGGACTGTCTCTTATCAGGTGTGGCTCCTGTGCTTAGGGTCTAAGAAAAGTAAGAGGAAGAGGAAGGACGGGGAGGACAGAGGCAGATAGGCAGGAAAGATGAAAGGGGCCCTGAAAAGCAGCCTCATCAACTTAGATACCAAGTCTCAAAACCAAGCCAAAGGAGCCCTTGCGGGTTTGCTGAGCAGCAACGGGATGGGATGAAAACCTGATACCTGAAACCTCAAATCCCCTGCTCGGTGCCCCACAGGGAACCGTGTGACACTTGGACATTGAAGAGGTGTCAGACTTTGGAGTCTGAAACTCTGCTCCTCTATGGCACTTCCGTTTCTTCCAGACATCAGGATGAAGATGAGGAGATAGATTCTGGGCCATCACAGCAACCAGCCAGAAGCCAGAGTTCCTGCTTCCTTCAGAGATGTGGGTGGTGTGTTCTGGATTATACCTCCCTGGAAGATGTTCTCAGTCTTTTTTTAAAAATATTTATTTATTTATTTATTTATTTATTTATTTATTTATTTATTTATTATGTATACAATATTCTGTCTGTGTGTATGACTGCAGGTCAGAAGAGGGCACCAGATGGTTGTGAGCCACCACGTGGTTGCTGGGAATTGAACTCAGGACCTTTGGAAGAGCAGGCAATGCTCTTAACCTCTGAGCCATCTCTCCAGCCCCGATGTTCTCAGTCTTAAAAAGAGCTGCTGCCCTGGGTCTTTGCTTTTGAGAAGCCATGTGTGCTGAGAAGGGTTGGCTTCTTCTTTCACTCTGTAAAACAAAATAAAACAGAACAAAAATGAGTTATTCCTGGGGCTGACTGGCCCCTCCACTATAAATAAATGGTGTAGAAAAGAAATTGCTAATATAGGAATGAACTCTGAACCAAGAGGAGACAATGTGGGCTGCCGTACTGTTGGAGAACCCACTCTTCTATTTGGTGAATGTGTGTAGTATCAGACCTGACATATGGGAATAAGTCTAGAATGGAGTCACTGGGCACATCGTCCAGCCTGTATCCTCAGCTATGTTGAGGACCCAGGCATTTTACTAAATCATTCTCCTCTTACCGCCAAATACAGTTGAGCTCTGGTTGTATATCAGCTACCCAGACTAGCAGTGAATGTGTTTAAGTGGCCACCATGTGACAAAGAGAATCCAGCTAAAAAGCCCCCAAATGTCAAATGTTGTTCTAATGTCTAAGTTGGTTGACAGCATCTTGTATTTGCAGTAGACTGTGAATTCACTCTCAATGTAAAAACATTGGGAATATCAAGATATAAAGAACCATGTACCACAAGAAAAATATTATAACAACATGGCATCCATTTGCATGCATTTATTTAAAATTAAACATTAAAAAAAGAGTGGGGGGGGGGCTGGAGAAATGGCTCAGCGGTTAAGAGCACTGCCTGCTCTTCCAAAGGTCCTGAGTTCAATTCCTGGCAACCACATGGTGGCTCACAGCCATCTGTAATGAGGTCTGGTGTCTTCTTCTGGCCTGCAGGCACACACACTGACAGAATATTGTATACATAATAAATAAATAAATATTTAAAAAAAAAAGTGGGCTCAGGATGAAGGAAAGCAATAAGGGGGCAAACAGGGGCACACATTTGCACAACAATGAGTAATGCTAACTCTGTGCTTCATGCACTGTTAACTCCGAGGACTCAAAACTGGCAGAGAAAGCTCAAGACTGAAGCAAACCCTGCTTGAAGCTTGGCCTGCACATCATTGTCCCAGCACTACCTCCGCATCTCCCATAGTTTGCCAGTCTCCAGGCACAACTCCAGAACAGCAAGGCTGTGCTCGGCTGTGGCTGCGAGAAGAGCTTTGGTCCATCTTTCTCCAGCAGCCCTGAGAAGGAATCCTGGAGCAGGATCGCAGACTGTACAAGGACGGAGATATGGCACTGAGCCATCTGGAGCACAGGCAACCCATATGCTGGGAGGCAGCTGCACTGGGGCACACACACGTGCTCACACTTCTTTAAAGCAAGGTGCAGTTGAAGAGCAGAAGGAGGGAGAAGATGAGCACGGAAGTCAGAACAGCCAGGGGTTGGTCTACCCACTGAGACAGTGTGCCTGATCTAATGGGAGCTCACCAAATCCAGCTGGACTGGGACTGAATGAGCATGAGATCAAACCGGACTCTCTGAATGTGGCTGACAATTGGGGCAGATTGAGAAGCCATTGATAATGGCACTGGGACTTGTTTCTACTGCATGTACTGGCTTTTTGAGATCCTAGTCTGTTTGGATGCACACCTTCCTAGATCTGGATATAGTGGGGAGGGCCTTGGACATCCCACAGGGCAGGAAACCCTGCCCTCTCTTAGGATTGGAGGGGGAGAGAGGAAGGGGAGTGGGAGGAGTGGGGGGAATTGGGAGGAGGGGAAGAAGTGGAAATTTTGAATGGAAAAATAAAAATAGAGAGAGAATAGTCATCCATGGTAATAAAATAATGACCACAGTTGTGAAGATATAAAAAACAGATAAAGATATAAAAAATAAATAAAGGGCAGCCCCGAGCCTATGTCTTATAGCAATGAAGGGGCCTGCTTGTTGGGGTTTCCCCTCTCACCTGGTACCCCACGGCCGGCAAGCCTCAAAGAAAATCACACAGAGTCTGCATTAATTATAAACTGATTGGCCCATTAGCTCAGGCTTCTTATTATCTCTTATCACTTATATTAATCCATTATTCTTATCTATGTTAGCCACGTGGCTCTGTACCTTTCTCAGCAGGGCAGGTCACATGTTGCCTCTTCGATGGTCTGGGCTGGACTGCGGAGGGAGCTTCCTGCTTCCCAGAATATTCCTGTTCTCTTTGCTCTACCTCTACCGCCTGTCTGGTTTTCCCGTTTATACTTCCTGCCTGGCCAATCAGCGTTTTATACATGATTGACAGAATACAGATAAGTCTCCTGCACCAATGTATCAACCTCATTCACTGTCTGGCTTGGACTTTCTCTCCGTACCTTTGTCTACTTGGGTAGACTCAGCTTTGGGGCAGCTTTAGAGCCAGACTAGAAAGGAATTCAGTTTATGGGAGAGAGGGTGAGAGCTAGAGCGAGAATGTGAATCTGGGTTCTAGGATCAGTTATGGTTTTTCATTGACTTGCGCTGTATTGAGCCATTTTTTTTTTTTTTTTTTTTTTTTTTTTTACTAAGGGACAGACATGTAGCAGAAGCATAGGAACAACAATGTCCTTCTTTTTCCTCAAAGCCCTGTGGTTTACAGTTGAGAGCCACAGAGAATGGCTGGTCAGCACTGTCAAGATTTTCTTTAATGAGGTGACACTGTACTCCTGGCACCTGGGGCACGGCTGGCCTGTGGTTATCTTGCACACGCTATGTTCCAGTCCTAGGCTCTCACAGTGGCTTAGGCTGGGTGTTCATCCACATTTCCAGCTGGTGGCCTTAGGAACTCTACGTATCATGTCAGTGGAGCCATGTGTGAAGCTATTGCCCAACAGGCATGACTCATCCATGTCCAAGCTTTTCTCCAGACTCTCAGCCCATTTAGAGAGTTTTGATCTTTACTCAAAGTGTGTCCCTTGGGGACGACAAAATAAGGCCTTCTGGATGTTGGGGGTGAGGCAGACATCTCATTCTTTGGTACGCTGAGGCTGATGTTTTGTCTGACAGGGCTGAGTTCGTTGGTTGATGAGCTGTCTGTTTAGCAGCAGGCTGCAGCTCTTCCTGAGAAAGCTTTGCTGTGATCCCCTTCATCACACCTACTGAGGGTGTTGCAAGAACCGACCCGAGGCCAAGCAGCAGCAGAAAGACGGCACTGTAGTCTCGTCTGCAGAAAAGATAACAGAGGGAGGATGGAGGATGAGCTTCTCGTTATGGTAGTTATTCTCAGCACTGGCCCCTTAGGGATAAGGCTGCTACAGATATCAATGAAATATATAGTAAAATGCAATCAGCTAGGAAGCCTGAACACCCACACCAGAATCCCTCCATCTCATTTAACACTGGTTTACCCATCTGAAGAGCTAAAACTATGGTGCTGGAACCAGGTATTTTTCCTTTGTCTGCTCTTACTGGAGGGGTACAATCTCCACAAAGGTTCACGTCCTCTCACCCAGCCCGTTTCTTACTGTTACTGTCTCTTACTGCCCACACAGGACCTGGCACATGACAGCCACAATTTCCCGTTTCCTTTCCCACCCATTCTTAGCCACGAAATCTCTGTCTTTACCTCTGTTTTGCGTGGTGCAAGAAGGGGGCAGGAAAGTGTCACAGGAGTGACATTGGAGTCCTGCCTGCATTAGGTTCCTCTGAGGAGAAACCAGCTCCTGAACTGGATAGACCAAGGCATTCACTATTCACTGCCTTCCGTCTCCTGTCCCTGTGTGTTAAGTACCGCACTTTCCTTTTGCTTTGTCCATGGAGGCTTTAGTTGGGCACAGGGGAATATTCTGCATTTGCAGCTGTAAGGCAGACAAAGCAGGCTGGTGTCTTAAAACTTAAGAAAGGGAGAACACGAGGCTCATGGGAGCTGCAGGGACTTCTGGGCATTCTGGACCAAGGGAAGAGAGCACACCATTTTTAATAATCAGTATTTTTCTATAGCTCTTTATCGCTTATACACTCATATTTAGTGGTGTTATCTTAACTGGTAGAGCCTTGTTTGGTGGCAAGATAGCTGTGGTGTCAAGCAGAACAGCGTTTTTACACCAGAGCAATCACTTGGGCACTCTGGGACCTCAGGCACTGACTACATTATTTTGTCTTTGGTGCTAAATCCTGGTAAGTGACCCAGCCAATGGGATCACTCTGGGAGGTAGAGCAGATAGTAGGGTCACTGTGAGAGTGAGGCCAGGTCAGTGGCTAGTCACTGCAGGCAGGAGTGAGGCCTTGTCAATGGAGAGTCACTGTAGGGGTGAGGCCTGGTATGTGGGGAATCACTGCAGGGGTGAAACCTGGTCAATGGGGAGTCACTGTAGGGGTGAGACTTTGTCAATGGAGAGTCCCCATATGGGTGAGACTTGGTCAATGGGGAATCACTGCAGGAGTGAGGCCTGGTTAATGGGGAGTCATGATGAGAATGAGGACCAGCAATAAGGTTACTAGGAGAGTAGGAGCTCCCACATCCCCTTCTTAGTGGCTTAGATGAAGCCTCGCATTTCTCTCCTGACACTGATGCTCCTCTAGCTGTTCTGTGTCTTAAGCAGATGTCCTTTTTCCATTTGATCCATGACTTGCTTTTATTTTTCTTTTCCCAGAAATTAAATATTGCTTCCTTGACAGAATCCACTTTCTGAAACAATCAATGTGTGGTTTCTTTTCTTTTCTTTTTATTTGTTGTCAGTGGAACTTGTGCTACTGATCTGTGTTGATTTCTCTGCTCTGTGATTTGACTCACTTTTCCAAGGTGTCATTGTGGAGTTCAGATTGAACGCACACTCACAATTGTGTAGCAGATAGTCTAAGTGGTCCCTTTCCCCACACTGCATATTAAAACACAGTCTGTGGAAGGGTTCCATCTCTGCCCCCAGAGCATATTTGTCCAGGTCCTTACATTTCCCTGGCCAATCTTACATGGGTGCATTATTGAATTATTGACAACATATTGGTCTGGCTGCAGCCCCTAACATCTGGGATTTCTCTGGCTCAAGTGCTGGAACCAACAGCTTCTGCTGGGTCAAGAATCACTTCCTGATACACTGTGGGAACTGTGGAGAGTTCCAGAAGGGTCATGGCAGCTGGGCCATTCAGAAATATCAAGGGGCTTGATTACCAATGAGTCCATGAAGACCTCGGTATTGTAATGACTGGTCCAACCTCCTAGCGTGGGCTGCCTCAACACCAGCTTTCCTGCTAGGTAAATAATTCTCCAGGGCCAAGCCACTAACTAAAATTGGATCTCAGGTACTAGTCAAAACACTGATCTTTTTTTAAGATTCATTTATGTATTTTGTATACAGAGTTCAGCCTGCATATATACCTGCACTGCAGACCAGAAGAGGGCACAAGATCTCATCACAAATGGTGTCAGCCACCATACGGTGGCTGGGAATTGAACTCAGGACCTCTGGAAGAACAGCCAGTGTTCTTGACCGCTGAGCCATCTCACCAAGTCCCCAAAACACTAATCTTAAAGATAAAACTTTTCTTCTATTTGAACATGAGAAGGAAGCAAACAGCGGCTCCCTCTCCATTTCCTTCCTGGTCTTCCCTGCATCTCTTCCCCAGTCGTGGAGACATCTCCACTCATGGAGATGGGCAGCTCCACAGGAGACAGAGTGAGGACAAAGGGAGGCACCTGATTGGAGCCAGGCAGGGCAGAATGCCACTACACCAAAGGTGCCATCTGACTTAGCACCTCTGGTGGTGGGAACAAAGAATGCCACTGGCTCAAGGCTGGCAGCTGCTACCTTTCTGAGAAGTTAATAAAGGGGAGGGTGCCAGCTCTAAACAGGACAGGGTGTCGCCATCAACTCTCTCCCCTCGAGGCTCAGGAAACCCTGTAGAAGAGGAGGCAGAAGAAGGGAAAGAGCCAGAGGGATGGAGGAAAGAAGATTCTGGAAATCATCAGGACCAATGTACATATGAACTCACAGAGACAAGGTAGCATGCACAGGGACTGCACAGGTCTGCATCAGATGGGGTCCCAGAGCTGATGTGGACACAGGCCTACATCCCAACCCAGAAACCTTCTCCAATTGATAACCATTTGCAAATGGAAATTTAGTTTTCTCCAAGGGAGTCTCTCACTAGGGAAACAAACCACTCTTAAGGGCAGGCTGCATTCCCAGCAGGAGATGCCAACAGAAAACTACCTCAATAATGTCTTCAGAGGTTCCCTCTCTCATAATGCTGTGTTGGAGATTTTATTTAATCTTATTTTTATGTGTATTCTCTCTCTCTCTGTCTCTCTGTCTGTCTCTGTCTCTCTCTCTGTGTGTCTCTCTGTCTCTGTCTCTCTCTCTCTCTCTCCCTTACAGATGCTTTGTGTATATGTTATGGCTTCCAGTTCAGTGTTTTTTATGGGGTTCCTGAGTGTGTTAATGTGGGTCCCCATGTATATATCTGTTTCTTGTGTTTTTTTCCTGGAATCTTTTTCTTCTGCTTGTTTGTCCTTTTCTGGTATTAGTTTTTGTTTGGTATTATTATATTTTATTATTGTCCCTTAGAAGCCTGTTTGTTCTCTACTGAGAGACAAAAAGGCAGTGGATCTGGATGGGAGGGGAGGGGAGGAATTGGAAGGAGTAGAGGGGAAACTGTAGTCAGGATACATTTCACAGGGAAAAAAATCTATTTTCAATAAAAGGAAACTAACATTAAAGTGTTTGTTGTGAAATCAAAATATAGGATAAAATAAAATAAATTGAAACCCTTCTCTGAGCGTTCAGGGAGCTCTGCAGAAGAGGAGACAGGAAGATTCTAAGAGCCAGATGGGACAGAAGACTCCAAGGAAAGAGCACCTTCAGGGCACAGCAGGATTGAGCACAGACAAACTCAGACACTGGGGCAGCGTGCACAGTACTGCACAGGGTCAAGCCACACAGGGTCCCAGCACTGAGAGATAAGAGTGGACAGGACCTCCCATCCCTCACCAAGAAGCTACCTCCAGTTGGTATCCATTGTAAAGGAAAACTTAGTTCTCCCCAGTGGAGCCTCATTGGGTGTATGAACCATATTTAAGGGTGGGTATGACCAACAGTGGATGTCAACACAAAATGAACTCCATGGTAATTTTGTAGCCTTTTTATCTCAAATTGCTTTGTTTGAGCATTTTTTTTTCATCTTACTGATCTTTGACTTGTATATTATGACTTCCAATTTTATGATTTTCAAGGTTTTTGTTTTGTGTATGCATGTGTGTAACTCCTGTGTGTATGTGTGTGAGAGAGACTCGTGTGTGTGACTCATGTGTGTGTGACTTGCGTGTGTGTCTCATGCATGTGTGTGTGTGTGACTCATGTGTGTGTTTCTTGTGCTTTCTTTGTGATTTTTCTTTTTCAAAACAAATTTTCAAAATTTGTTTGCTTTATACTGTTTGTCTTCTAAGATAGAGAAGGAAGGTGTGGAGTAGGATGGGTGGGGCAGGGGAAAGATCTGGGAGGAGTTGGGGGTAGGAAAATATTGAAAATATTGAAAGTGGCTAGGATATGGAGGAGTTAGAATCTGTGTATTTCTGGTGGCTGATGAGATTATAAACCTCTGAAAATGCTTATGAAAATATTTATTATGTGTGTAACTCTTTGAACTATTAAATACAGAATTACCATATGAAAATTTGAAAATCAAACTCCAAATGAAGAAATTGATGCATGTTATGACTGGGAGGCAGATGCTGACCAGTGGCATTAATGAGGACACCACCATCTGCCGGACACGGAGTATAGTGCCACACATGGCTCAGCCTGTGCCTTCTCCAAAGGGGAGAATCCAGGACCTGGTGCATTTGTACTTAGTGAGCACATCTTTGCTCCCCGCCGTAGCTGGCAATTCCTCCTAACATCTTCTCTTCCTTCCCCAGCCAGCTCAGACTTTGCTTTCCACTTCCACTGGATTCTAGCTTCTCCCTTGCAGATCCTTTCCTTTACCCCAGAGAGAAATTTGAAGACCACACAGCTCAGTTTCCTTGTGTAATGATAGAAGAATAAAACCCCTGAAGAAATGGGGTGTGTTGCTCATGTTGAAATTTGCTGCCCAAGGTGGGTCTAGGGCATAGGAAGGAGTTGGCACGCTGTCCCGTGGAGCAGTGTAACCCAGACTACAGAGGTGTGGCCTTTCAGTGTAACCTTGGGACAATGGCCCCCTTGAGCCTTTCATCTCCTCACCAGCTGACAGGGGACAAGGCCCATGAGGGCTGCTGTGAAAATTACTCCAGAAGAACCCAAGAGCATTGACAGTACTGATTGGCACATGGTGAACTGGCAAGGATTGATCCCTAGGATGGTGGTGATGGTGACATTTACCAGTGTTTAACCAATGACAAAAACATCAAGATGGCAGAAGCATTGATTAGGTATGGACTGGTCAACTTTAGCAAAGGGAGCAGAAGGGGAGTATTGCTTCCCACCAAGCCCATCAGGCTTGCCCCTGCCTGTGGTCTTCCCTTTGGCCCGTTTGCCCAGTCCTCTTCCAGGATGCTGAGGGCTAATACAGGTCACAGGCTGGCTGGTCATCTACCAGTTCACACTCTGCCATTACTACACTTGGCCTTTACTGCTGCTCTTGAGGCTTAGACCCCACCCTACTTGCCACTTGATTCCAAGAACTTCCCATGACCCTCATCAGTTACCTTTCTGTGACTACGGCCACCACCGGATGTACTTTCTTTCAGTGTCTGTCCCCTACTCAAACTCCACAGTCCACTCCTGTCCCCCATAATCACCCCACCTCCCCAATGCTTTCCGCCTGCATCTCCTTTCCCAGGCAACATCCCTGCTATATTCCTGATGCCCATCCCCTCCTCCCCACATCACATTCCTTGCAACCTTCAGCCAGTCTCCTTCCCCCACTATTTCCCCAACTCCTCTTCTCCATGAAATCTGGATCCTTCTTTAAAAGTTGATGCGATTTAAAAAAAAAAAAAAGTCTAAGATTCCTGGAAAAGTAAGTTTACAGTTGTGTTTTATATTACAAGGAGTCTCTAACAAAAAAGACCACAGTGGGGTGGTAAATAAATTGTGATAGGCCTTTTCACTGACATATAGTGTACCTACCATAGATAATGACATATATTGAAAGGAAAGTAATTGTGAAATTATGAACCCAAACAACATCATACAATTGTTTATAGGCTATGAGGCAGACCAGACCAAAGTTATCGCCTCTCCAGTCGGGTATATTTTTAGTTCAAACTCATCTATTAGTGGTTTAATCGATATTAAAAGACAACTACTGAAAATTTTGAATGCTTTTGCTGTGTATATGTAACAAAATATATGTGAAAAACTTAGCATTTTAGTCTCTTGTTAAGTGCATAGCTGGGTGGCATCACAGCCATCCATACAATTGTTGTTAACCACTGGTCATTTCCAGAGATATCACCATCACAGACAGGAGCCTTGCTCTCGGTAGACACTGATACCCTGGCCTCTCCTCCTGCTTGCCTGAGGAAAATTCTGTCTACTTCCTCATTCTATAGATTTGACAGATGGTTCCTAGTGTAAGTAGAATCACCACAAAAACAAAAGTTGTCTCTTTGTACCTGGATATATCACTTAGATTTCTGTTTGCAAGGATCCCCAGTGTCATGCTCAGGTTTTAAAGTTTCCCTCTCTGCTGGTTGCTATTGTAAGTTTTAGCAAGGACACAAGTCTTTGTTCACTTTCATTTACGAGGGATTTTCTAAACTAGGTTATTGAGGTAGAAGAGTCCCCTAAATAAAAATGGTTCATCACATGGGCTAGGGTCCTGGACTGACTTAAAAGAGAGAGTCAATCTAGTGTGGGAAGTCCTTCTGTATGTGTGTTGCTTTTATTGTTTTATAAAGAGGCTGCTTTCAGCTAACAGCTTAACAGAATGTAGCCCGGGTGGAAGAGCTATATGGAGAGAAAGTAGGCAGAGTCAGTGAGAAGCCAAGTAGCTGCCCGCAGGAGACAGACACACCAGAATCTTGCCGGTAAGCAAGAGCCATGTGGCAATACACAGAATAATGGAAATGGGTTCATTTAAAATATAAGAGTTAGCCAGAACTACGCTTAAGATATTGACCAAACAGTATTGCAACTGATACAGATTTCTGTGTGGTTATTTCGAGTCTGGGCAGCCAGAAACCAACAAGCAGTCTCTGCCAACGTGCATCCATGTTCTTTGCTTCCTGGTTTGGACTCAATGTGACCAGTCACTTCCTGCTTCTTTGTCCTAATGTGCCTCAGTTTACCAGAGCAATAAACTAAAGTAACCCTTTCCTTCAGTCACTCTCATGGACTATTTTGTTGCAGGAAACAGGACAAGTAAGTAATCTCTTCTTCTGTGAGGCAGATGTTAATCTGATTACATGTGAGCCATGTTTTACTTACCTGCTTGTTGAGCAATATTTTAAAGTGTTTAGAAAAACACTCATCCATCCTGTGTTACAAATGTGCCAAGTGACACTTTGTGGTGATATTGTGTTTGTGATTTTAAAAATATAGCTTGAAGCTTGCCTACTAGTTAACCATAGAGACCAGGCAGTGGTGGCACAGACCTTTTATCCCAGGACTTGGGAGTCACAAGCCTTTCATCACACTAGGAGGGTGGAGACAGGAAGGGATGTGACTGGGTGGAGAGAGGAATATAAGGCAGGAGGAGACAGTGTTCAAGGCTGAATTCAACCCGAGGATTCGTAGAGACAGGATCTTGCCACTTCAGTCTGAGGATTTCATAGAGGTAAGAACTAGTGGCTGGCTGTTCTGCTTCTCTGATCTTTCAGCTTTCACTCCTAATAGCTGACTCAGGGTTTTTATTATTAACACCAATTAGAATTCACACTCTAGGATGTCACAATTATTGTTATGGCTATGAAGAACTTTCAAAAAAAGAAAATATATTGATCATGTTTTCATCCTTTTCTATATTTATTTGCATTTCTTCTTAATGTGGTTGGACAATTAAAACTTATTTTAATGACACACAATTTTAGCCCTCTTTTCTCTCCATATTCTCATCAAAGTGTTCAGAAAGGGGGAAGAAGGGAAGAGGGAGGATGATCTGGGTGGTGCAGGTCATCCATCCAAGCTCTGGGTCAGTGGAGGCAGAAGATCCTGTTCAAGATCATCCTCAGCTACATAGGAAGTTCACGGCCATCCTGGGAAACATGAAACCTTATTTCAAAAGGCAAAAATGGACAAGAGTATGCATACTGCCTAACCTCCCTTTTGATGATATTTGATGATAGAAAACTGAAAACCATTGAAGAAGCAGAAGGGGAATAATGAATATGTCTCTATCACCTGGCTGGAGGGAGAGGAGGGAGAGGAGGGAGAGGAGGGAGCGGAGGGAGAGGAGGGAGAGGAGGGAGCAGAGGGAGACTGAGGCTTAAGTAGGAGATGCAATTTCCAAAGGTATGAGGAGACATCAAATTGCTAAACATTTTCATTGTAGAATAGGACATTTGAAAAGAGATTGTAGACAAGGAATTCCTAGGAATAATCTCTCCTCTTCTGGAATATGTAAGAGGTATGGCAAATGCCAACATTGAATTAATGAATGTAGATTGACAAAAGACCACCTGATACCACCAGAATACTCCTTGAGGGGCCTCTCAGAGGCGCCCATGTCAAACATGGCCCAGCCACTCTGGAGAACATGTCTCACCAGCAAAATTATAAAAATCTAGTACCTACTGTAAAAGAAAATACTGTTCTGGATGATGGAATAGACATGGAGGATGAACCAAAAACTCCAGTAGCAACTAGGAAAAATATATTTTGGCAGACTTCTATAAAAAAACAAAGACCAAACTTAAGAAATGGATATAAATAGCATTGTTATTGAGGGATTTCTAGACATGGATACAGACATGAGTATTATTATTCCAGAATCTGGGCATCTGAATTGGCCTCTTCAAGAGGCAGATGTCCAATTTCTAGGAATTGAGACACTATCTCAAGTAAAACAAAGTACAAGATGGGTTGAATGCATAGGGTCAGAAGAACAGAATGGAAAGATGAAACCATATGTTGCTAATATTGTAATCAATTTATTTATTACCTGTTGCAGCAATGGAATACTCAGATTAACATTCTTGCACTCCCTAAAACACATGTTTCTGGAAAGGATATTATAAAGTATTATAAACAAAGGTTACCAGCCATTCAGGCTGTACAAGAACACAAAGCAACTAATAAACCTTCAGGGGTACTAATGGCCCTGCCTTTAAAATGGTTAACTGAGAAATCAATATGTGTTAAACAATAGCCTTTAACAGAAGACAAACTACAGGCTTTAGAACAGCTGGTATAAGAGCAACTAGGTGCTAACCATATAAAGAATCAAGCAGCCTTTGAAATTCTCATGTGTTTGTTATTAAAGAGAAATCTAGAAAATGAAGAATGGTGACAGATCTAAGAGCTATCAACAAGGTAATTCAACCTATGGGCCCTCTACAATCTGGAATTCCTCTGCCTTCTATATTACTAAAAGGAAAACCTCTTATAGTTATTGATTTAAAAAATTGTTTCTTCACTATACCTTTACAAGAAAACGACAAAGAAAAATTTGCCTTTACAGTGCCTACTTATAATAATTCTCAACCTATTAGGAGATACCAGTGGAGCATCCTCCCACAGGGAATGCTCAATAGCCTCTCCCTGTGCCAATACTTTGTAAGTCCGCCATTGAAAATAATATAAACAAATTCCTAAGTCTATAATTTACTATTACATGGATGACATTTTGTTATCTAATTCAAATGTAAATACTTTAGAAAGAATCTTTGAAGAAGTAAAGGAAGCTTTGCCTAAATGGGAATTACAAATTGCTCCTGAAAAAATTCAGAGAGTAGATTCAGTCAATTACTTAGGTTATAAAATATATTTATAGAAAATTAGAAGAAAAAAGTCAAAAATTAGGAGAGACCAATTGTGGACTCTTAATGACTTTCAAAGATTTTTAGGAGACATTTCCAGTCTATGACCAGCTTGGGATAACACCTTATCTAATAATTCATTTAAACAAAACTTTAGATTGTGACAAATACTTAAATAGTCCTAGGGAATTAACAGCTGAAGCTGAGAAAGAATTAGGTGTGGTTGAAGAAAATTTACAGGAGGCACATGTGGATGGAGTTAATCCAAATCTTAACTGCATTCTAGTCATATTGCCTCCAAGAATTTCTCCTATAGGAATTTTAATGCAGAGGGACAATATTACCTTAGAATGGATCTTTTTACCACATAAACAAAGTAAAATTTAAAAACTGACGTGGATTGTCTCTGAATTAATTATAAAAGGAAAATGTGACTTTGTCAATTAGCAGGTTAGACCCAGCAGAGATAAGAGTGCTTTTTACTACTGATGAAATAAAAAAAATTATGGGAGGACAATGAACCATGGCAAAGGGCTCATGCTAATTATTAGGAGAAATTAATAGTAACTATTCCGAAAATGATAGAACTATCCTTATAAAGAGAACTACTGGGATTCATCCTCAAATTGTACATTACACTAATAACTATAGCCCATACATTTTATACTGATACAAATAAGTTAGGAAAGGCAAGTTACAAATCATATTTAAGTAAGATGGAACAAAACCCTTATAATTATGTCCCAAAGTCAGAGCTATATGCTATCTTCATGGTCCAAAGGGATTTTAAAGAACCTCTCAATATAGTTACTGGTTTGCAATATGCAGAAAGAGTTGTTTTGCATACTAAAACCACTGAATTTATATCAGGTGATACAGAATTGACCATTATTTATTCAGTTTCCAGCTATAATCAGGGATAGGCTTTGTCTCATATACATAACACAAATCCAGTCTTATACAGGACCTAGTGGTCCTCTAGCACAAGCAATGCAGAACTTGACTGATTATGGTTTGGAAATGTACTGAAGGCCTCAGAATTTTATAAGAAACATCATGTCAGTAGCAAAGGTTTAAAGAAAGAATTTTCTATTGCATGACAACAAGCTAAGGAGATTATAAAAAGATGTCCTACTTGCTCTTTCTATAACCAAATACTGTTACCTGTAGAGAGTAACCCAAATGGTACTCGAAAGAATAAAATCTGGCAGATGGATTTGTTCTACTTTACAGAATTTGAAAAATTAAAATATGTATACCATATCATTGACACTTATTCAGGTTTTCAATGGGCAACTGTCTTGAGCCCAGAAAAGGCTGATTCAGTAATCACATATTTATTAGAAGTTATGGCCATCATGGTTATATCTGCATAAATAAAGACAATGGTCAAGCATATATCTTTAAGAATATTAAACAGTTTTTTGCTTATTATCATATACAGCATATTACAGGTATATCAAACAATCCTATAGATCAGCAGTTATGGAAAGATCCAATCACGCTATAAAAGACATGTTAAAAATAGAAAGTTATATAAATTACCCATAGAAATAGATTGCATAATGATTTATTAATCTTTATTTTTCTTAATGCTAATGAGAAAGGAACAATGGCAATAGACAGACATTGGGTAATAGAAAAAACTTCTGAATTAAATCAGACAATGTTTTTCAAGGATGTGTTGATCTCAGAATGGAAATGAGATGTGCTATGTTGGGGAAGGGATTTTGCTCTAGTTTCCACAGGAGAAGAAAATCTATGGATACCATCAAAATAAATAAAGATTCAATTTGAAGAGAAGAGATCTCTCAAGACAGATAAATGACATCTTATCCACAGAGGTGACAATCATACAGGTGGTATGGAAACCTCATAAGGGTTTGGTCAGGGTTCTGTTCTTGTCTTTGCTGGAAAATATACATCTTTACAGTCAAGAGATCCTGGACATTTGGATGCCTAAAAACGAAAAGATAACTATCCAGAAAGGATCACCAAACAAAAAGGAATATGACTTATGGGGACAGGTCATCTGCAGAGTAAAATTTCATATGTGCATTCTCTGTACATACATAAATATCTAATACCCAATAGAAATATAAATTCACTTAAAAACCAAAGCTGGTTTTGGAGTTGAAAAATGGTTATCCTTCTCTAAATCCAAGCATGTTGTTAAAAGAAAAATTTAGAGTTTTTGTTTCATGTCAGGAGCCATTTGATATGGGACAGAAAGAAGAAAAACATTAGGGAAATTTTACTTCCATACCTATTTTGTGTACATTTTGTCTTTCATTGACTATATGTCTATATGAATAAATGTTTATGTTTTCCACAATGAACAGTAGATTTTCCTGAAGTAATGATGGGGAACTTCACCTTCAGCCAATCGCATGCTGTATAAGGTGTGTCCTCCCCAGGGGCCCCAAATAGCCTATAAAACACCCATGTGCGTTTGTTTTCTCCTCTTTGTTTTCCTGCGCTCCTGAATTGCTGGAACCCTGGTTTTGCAAGTTCCCTTCTTCCGTTTATTAAAGCTGAATATTTTATATTAGAGCTAATCTGGTTAATTCTAATTGCCGATCGATCACCCCCTACACCTGGCGCTCTGAATGTGAAGCTTTTTTGGCTACCCGCCTCAGAGCTTCTGGTGGCCTCCAGACTGGGTGACTTCTTTTGCCAGAGCTCTCTCTCCTCCTTGCTGCTGTTGCCGGCTTTTGCAACCACCACTGCCAAACGAGAGTGGCCCTGCTGATGTCCTAGCCAACTACAGCGTGTGCCCGTCTGGCCCCGGCCTGCTGAGCCTCCCAACCGCCAGCCATAGCGGTTACTGCGTGCAGCTTTCCCAGCCAGCCATAGACAAGTAGTTACTGCCATTAAGGCATGTGGGTGCGCACATTGCGCTCAATTCTCCCAACATTTGTGTTGTCGCCACTGCCGTGGCTGCTGCCACCGCTGCTGCAGACTCGGCCTGATGCTGGCTCCATCAAAGACTGAGCAGCCTGCCCGCAATATCAGCAATATCATAGCTTACGAGCCGTTACTGTCCTTTGCGGAAGTAAGGCCTGAGCAACCAAGTGGGAGTGAGCCAGCAAATGAACCGCAGGGCATGTGACTCTACCCAAGCACACCCCCTTGGCCACTCTATCCCCTTAGGCGGCGCCCTCCCTGCCTGCTATATCTATAACCCACACAGCGCATGGTCTGTGAGCTTATATTTTTCAGAATTTTCTTTCCGGTTCTGACTTCTCAGCCACGTGGATTCAGGTGCACCCAGCCACCTACTAGCAGGCAATGGTCAATTCAGGTAAAATTTCTTTCGATTAAATAAATATATAAAAATAAATAAAAATAAATACAGATTTGATTGAAAATGTCTGACAACATCACCATGCAAGACTTCTACAGCCTCTTTACTTACACTATGGCTGAAATGTTACAAGATACATATGAGGTTCCCCTTGCTTGGATATTTATAGGGTTTACCATTATTCTTGTTTTTGTTTTTTTCTTCATAATATGGCTTGATAATAGAAAAATGATACAGTCTTTACAGACTGAATCCAGGATTCTTAGGAAAGAAATTGAAAAATTAAGAAAGGGCACAATTGTTTTGAGTGATAACTTTCAGACAGTTGAGGTAATTTCAAAAACAATTCAGACTGACACCAACCTCCTCAAGAAAGAGTTTGGATTTCTCAAGGAGGAGACTAGATCCTTATCTGATATAACTCAATCAACTGAACAAAATTATGAGAAGATGCAGTCCAATATTAAAGAGAGCTTCACTGATCTGGAGGAGGGAACAGCTGATTTGGATCATAAATTTCAGTCCCTGTTGGTAGGTGCTGAGACATTATCTGACAGAATTAAAACTGCTGAATGTGTCAATCGGGCTTTGTCAAAAGGATATGACAGATTGGCTGACAGATTGTCAATACAAGAAGGCACAATTCATGCCATGAAAATTCTATCCAAGGATAAGATATTATCTCTATTGGACAAACTTCATACCTTAGAATCCTCCATGAAGGCCTTGGAGCATAATACTGGACAGGAGATCCAGGATTACAGAAGGCAATAGTAAGCAGATTTAAGAACAGGAGCAAAAGGTAGCAAGGCAAAATTTAACTCCATCAGTGTGTAAAATTCTCCGGGATTTTCCCAGATTTCTACCTGCCTTTCCAGTAATAACATCAGAGAAGGTGACTGGTTCCAAAAACCCTAGAGTCATCAAGAAACATACATGGGAGCCTGTCTGTATGAATGATCTGAAAGAAATTAAACAAGCCATTGTGAATTATGGGCTATATTCATCCTTTGTTAGAGAGATGCTTAAAACCTGGTCTATCAGTAACAAGGAACTCCCCATGATTGGGTACGATTGATATCAGCTGTTCTAGAGAGCAGACCGCAATTGCATTGGAAATGCATGTTTAGACAAGAGGCTAGACTTTTAGAACAGAAGAAAGAGCAAAGGGAATTGAGGTTTCCCTAGATCAAATTCTAAGTGAAGTATTTTTCTCTGATCCTCAAGAACAAGCTCATTATGATGAACACACCATATCCATATGTACTACAGCAGCCTTAAAGGCTTGGGACAGGGTTCAAGACCCAGGACAGAGAGTGGAATCATATATCAGAGTTAAACAGGATCAGAGAGAACCCTTTAGTGACTTTCTACAAAGCCTAACTAAAGCTGTACAAATAGGGATACCTGACCCAGAAGCAAGACGTGTAATAATTGAATCATTGGCTTATGAGAATGCCAATGTGGAGTGCAAAAGAATCCTGGGGCCTTTAAAGATCAGATCAGTGCCCTTGGAAGAATGGGTCTTACATACAATGAATGTTGATACATTTGACTCTGGCACTGAAGCACGGGTAGAAGAAGCAATTTCTAATGGTAAAACAAGGCATCAAGATACCAAATGTTTTAATTGTGGCAAAATGAGACATATGAAAAGGAATTGCAGACAACGGATTTCCAGAAATAATAATAATAATGCCTCTTCTAGAAATAACAGAAATAGGAGGACTCAGCCTTCAAGTTTATGTAGGAGATATGGAAAAGGCAGACATTGGATGAATGAATGTAGATCAACAAGAGATAGACAAGGCAACCCGTTACCATCATGAAACACAATGGGGGGGGCCTCTTGCAGGCCCCCATGGCAAATGTGGTCCAGTCATATCCGGTTACTGTAGAGAACGTGCCTTGTTAGGAAAATTAGAAAGCCCTATGCCTGCTGTTAAAAGCAAAAATGGCCTGAAAGATGAGTTACATGTATTTTGGCAGACATCTATAAATGAACAAAAACCAAAGCTAAGACTGTGTGTAAATGGCATTTTTATTACTGTCTTACTGGACACAGGTGCAGATGTAAGTATTACTCCAGAATCTTGGCATCTGAATTGCCCTCTTCAGGAGGTAAATGTTCAGTTCCTGGGAATTGGAACCCTATCTCGAGTAAGAAAAGCATGAGATAGGTTGAATGCATAGGGACAGAAGGACAAATAGGAAAACTAAGATCATATGTAGCCAATACTGCAGTGAATTTATGGGGCCATGACCTATTGCAGCAATAGAATACCCATATTAACATTCCTGCTGCTTCTAGAGCCTATATTTCTGAGGAAAATATTAAAAGATATTACAGACAGTGGAAACTGGCCATTCAGGCTATACAAGAACACAAATGAATTGATGGCCCTTCAGAGATACCAACAGCCCTGCCTCTAAAATGGTTGACTGAGAAACCAATATGGACAAAGCAACAGCCTTTAGCTGAGGAAAAGTTGCAGGCTTTAGAACAGCTGGTCCAAGAGCAATTAGATGCTCGGCATATAGAAGAATCTACCAGCCCTTGGAATTCTCCTGTATTTGTTGTTAAGAAAAAAATCTGGTAAATGGAGAATGGTGACAGATCTCAGGGCTATCAACAAGGTTATTCAACCTATGGGCCCTCTGCGATCTGGACTTCCTCTGCCCTCTTTATTTCCAAAAGGATGGCCTCTCATAGTTATTGATTTAAAGAATTGTTTCTTCACTATATCTTTACAAGAAAAAGATAGAGAAAAGTTTGCCTTCACAGTGCCTACTTATAATAATTCTCAACCTATGAGGAGATACCAGTGGACCGTCCTCCCACAGGGCATGTTGAACAGTCCTACCCTGTGACAATATTTTGTAAATCAACCATTGGAAAAAATACGCAAGCAATTTCCCAAGTCTATAATTTATCATTACATGGATGATATTCTGTTGTCTGATTCAAACATGGATACCTTAGAAAGACTGTTTGAAGAAGTACAGATAGTTTTACCTAAATGGGGATTCCAGATTGCTTCTGAAAAAATTCAGAGAGGAGATTCTGTTAATTATCTAGGTTATAAAATAGGTTTTCAAAAAATTAAGACACAAAAGGCTTGAATTAGGAGAGATTGGTTATGGACTCTTAATGACTTTCAAAGGTTGTTAGGAGACAATTCCAGCCTACGACCAGCTGTTGGGATAACACCTGATCTGATAATTCGTTTAAGCAAAACCTTGGATGGTGATAAAGACTTGAACAGCCCCAGAGAATTAACAGCTGAAGCAGAAAAGGAACTGACAATGATTGAGGAAAATATACAAGAGGCACATGTGGATAAGGTGAATCCAGAGCTCAATTGTATTTTCATCATATTGCCTTCCAAAATTTCTCCTACAGGAATTTTAATGCAGAGAAATGATATTATCTTAGAATGGATCTTTTTTTTACCACATAAACCAAGTAAGAAATTAAAAACTTATGTGGAAAAAGTCTCTGAATTAATTATAAAAAGCAAATTGAGACTTTGTCAACTAGCAGGCATAGACCCAGCAGAAATTATAGGGCCTTTCACTGCTGATGAGGTTAAAAAGTTATGAGAAGATAATGAACCATGGCAAAAAGCTTGTGCTAATTTTTTGGGAGAAATTAATAATTATCCAAAAAGTAAGAGGCTTAACTTTATAAAGAGAATTTCTTTGATTCTTCCTCGAATCATCTGTGATGCACCAATAACCAGAGCCCATACATTTTGTACTGATGCTAATAAATCAGCGAAGGCAGGCTTCAAATCAGAAGACTTGAGTAAGGTGGAACAAAGTCCAGAAGGCAGAATTATGTGCCATTCTTATGGTGTTAAGGGATTTTAAAGAACCTTTTAATATAGTTACTGACTCACAATATGCAGAAAGAGTTATCTTACATATTGAAACTGCTGAATTTATACCTGATGATACAGAACTGACCTCATTGTTTATCCAGGTACAAGACATGATCAGAAATAGGCTTTGCCCTATTTATATAACACACATCTGATCCCATATGGGTCTGCCTGGTCCTCTAGCACAAGGTAATGCAGATATTGATCAATTATTGATTGGTAGTGTGCTGCACGCCTCTGAATTTCATAAAAACATCATGTCAATAGCAAAGGCTTGAAGAAAGAGTTTTCTATTACATGGCAACAAGCCAAGGAGATTGTAAAGAAATGCCCTACTTGCTCTTTTTATAACAAAACACCACTGCCTCCATGACTAATCCAAAGGGAGCTCAAATGAATGAAATCTGGCAGATGGATGTGTTCCACTTTGCAGAATTTAGCAAATTAAAATATGTACACCACACCATTGACACTTATTCAGGTTTTCAATGGGCAACTGCTTTAAGTTCAGAAAAAGCTGATTCAGTAATCACTCATTTATTAGAAGTTATGGCCATCATGGGTATACCTACACAAATAAAGACAGATAATGGTCCAGCTTATGTCTCTACAAAAATGAAATGGGTTTTTTCTTATTACAATATTAAGCATGTTACAGATATACCATACAATCATACAGGTCAAGCAGTCATAAAAAGATTAAATTGAACTATAAAGGATACATTAAATAAAGAGAAAAGTTTGGAAAATACCCCCAGAAATAGGTTACATAATGCTTTATTAAACTTGAATTTTCTCACCTCTAATGAGAAGGGGACAATGGCTGCAGAAAGACATTGGATAATGGAAAAGTCTGCTGAATTAAATCACCAGTTTATTTCGAGGATGTGCTGATTCGCAATGGAAGCCAGGAGATGTGTTGCGTTGGGGAAGAGGTTTTGCTCTTATCTCCATAGGAGAGGAAAAATTGTGGATACCATCAAAATTAATAAAGGTTTGGTTTGAAGAGGAGAATCCCCTTGGAAAAGAAAAATAACAATTCATTCACAAGGATGATAATCATACTGATTGTAAGAAAAACATATAGGTTGGGGGCAGGATTCTTTTCTTATCTCCACAGAAAAACACTCATGTTCAAAGAATTTGATGGACCCTGGATGTTTAAATACTGATAGATGGAAACTAGTTATGACCCACTAAGAATCAGCAATAAAACTAAATAGGTTCTGTAAGTATAAACTTTTTAAATATGTATTAATGTACATTTCTTTATAAATATGTAGAGCTGGTTTTGGAGTTGGACTCTGGCTCAGTCCCTCTTCAATTTCAAGCCTGTTGATAAGAGATATCTCAGAGTTTCTGTCTCAGGTCAGGAGCCATGATATGGGACAGAATAATTAATAATAATAATAATAATAATAATAATAATATACTTGATAAATTTTGCCTTTCCTCATATCTGTGTCTGTCTTTATCACACCTTTCATTGAATATATATATGCATGTACGTATATGTATATATATATGTATGTATATACATATACGTACATACATATATATATATCTACATTATCTACAAAGACATATACAGACACATAATAATAATAATAATAATAATAATAATAATAATAATAATAGTAATAATAATCTTCAATCTCTTTGAAGAGCTGCAGAAAATGGCCTTTAATCTAACCTAGAATTTCATACTAATGAGACACAATCACTCCTGGCAACACTGTTCTATTCCCGAGGGAACGTTGAGCACCAACGACACTCCACTGGGAGCTTGTCTTCTTCTTGGCAGAACTGGCCTTTGGGCAAAGAAAAAGCCCATACCTTGACCACTAACAGAGAAACAGAGTATCCATGAATGGATAAAAACAGGATTATCTTATCTTGTCAAGACAGAGTAGGATAGTTCTAAAAAAAGTTCCTTGCCTTTGAAAATGGCATGTAAGTTATGTTAGACCTTAGCCAAAGTTGGTTTTCTCAACATTGCAAATGAGACTTTGGGTGATTGCCCAGATAGTCAGTTGTCTTTGTCATTTGTTGCACATTTTGGAAGTTTCTCATTTGTACTTCCTGGTTGCTTAAGTAATATTATTTCCCTTCTCAGATCTTTGATGGAGTTGAAGATTAGATAATCGTAGTTACCCTCTATATTATTTAGACTCTTTGAATGAAATAGAATGCTTAGTAAAACTTTTGTTATATGTCTCTTGCTTAATATTGTTTGTTATTTGTCATTTTATATTTGGTATCTGTTCCTACTGTATGTAGTTGTATTGGGTTTAGTTCGATCTTGTTTAGAAAAAGGGGGAGATGATGAGGAACCTCAGCCAACCACATGCTGTATAAGCTGTGCCCCCCCCCAGAGGGGCCCAAATAGCCTACAAAACACCCATGTGCATTTGTTTTCTCCTCCTTGTTTTCCTGTGCTCCTGAATGGCTGGAACCCTGGCTTTTTTTCCCTTTATTAAAGCTGAATATTTTATATTAGAGCTAGTCTGGTTAATTCTAACTGCCGATTGATCATGCCCCTACAAAGTAATCTTTGAAACTTCCAGGAAGAAGATGGGCCCCCACAACAATGACTCCATCTGGTTGATATGACATCATTATGCTGATAGCACCACTTTAAGACTGGTGGAAAGTAGTTAAAAGACTACTTTAAGAATGGTGCACCATCTTACAACGTTCTGGCCGTAACTCCAAATAGGAACCTCAGATAAACCCTAGCAACTATTCAGAGACTATTTGCAATTATACCAGACAGTAATCTTGAAAATTAACTATCATTTTACTTTTACAGACCTCATAGAAAGAACATCATCCCCATGACAGCTGGAAGTAATTCTAGGAGATGATATCCCCTCTCTTAACAAAACTTGTCTTTATTTTAGGGATGTCAATTAGAGGTTGATTATAACTGGTATAGGGTTGGGGATTGGGGTAGAAATTATGTAGGTTCAGGGATCTCTTCAAAGGGGTGGGAACTGGATAGAATAAAAGGTAGATTAGTGTGAGACTATTCACACTAAAATAGTGAGTAATAAAGTGAATACTTGTTGAAATGGATTTGGTGCGGGTCCCCAGGAGCTTGCTGCAGTGTCGATACCATGTGGTAGGTCCCCAAACGAAGGTGGCTGGTCCCTAGCCATGTGGCGACTGGCTGGTTCCCAGCAAGTGGTGTGGGCAGGCAGCGGGTAGGAGGCACAGATGCTACGAGTTTCTGGGACTGCTGGGGACCCGAAAGCAGCCAGTCCCAGAGACCACAGGGAGAGTGGCTCGTCTCTGGAGGTGCCAAACAGATAGTTGGCAGGTGGTAGGCACAGAGATAGACACACCATACAGAATAAAATTGGACATTTATTTGGTGTTATGGAGGGGAAGAAAAAAGGGGAGGAGAGAGAGGGGGGAGGGGAGAAGGGGAGAAGTGGGAAGAGAGGCAGAAGCTGCCTCTTTGAGAGAGGGACTGGTCGAGAGAGTGGGGCAGAGGCTGCAAGCAGGAAGGGAATGGGCATGGCTTGTCTCTTAAAGAGACAGGACATTAAACTTGTGAGCTATTATTTATAGACAATTTACATTGATATCGATTCTTGTATATTGATACAAGTTCAAATTATATTTGTTATATTGAATATGCTCCTATTTTTGTTTACAATATTTGTACACCTTTGCAAAGTTATTTTGTATGCATGTATGTTTCTACCTCTGTTTAAGACATCTTGTATATTTATACAATTAGGATATATTTATCATATTGCATTTTACATTTCTACCACTGATAAAGATACTTGTACATTGTTTACATTTTGAGGTCTGTAGGCCCATATTTCTACATGGTATGGTAACCAGAATTCCAGGCCACAGTTTGCATCTGCTGCATGGGAGGTGGTCACCTAGCCTGTTGCCATCCCTAACAAAGGGTCAGGATGTTCTGCTCCTTCTTTGTGTTTTGGAGGACACCTGGGTTAGAGATGCTAATTTAGCCTACATGGCAGAGCTGGCATACAGAGCAGGAAGATAGGAAGACAGGTGACAGAGAGGGCATAGAAAGATGTGAATATGACAAAAGTCATTCACCTGGTTACCTAGGAAACAGAATGCTAATGAATTTACCCTCAGTTTATGTTGTGGTATAAAGGCTATTTGGAGAATAAGCATGAGAAAATTTCAGGATGTGAACTCAGGATTTCATGAAAGATCACTGAAAAACTCCCTCCTGATAAAGCCATGTGAGTTGTCTCAATTATTCTCACTTTTCTTCTCTGGTCTAGAGAAATAATTTATGGCCTGGGCTGGCACCAGACCATGACAGAGGTAATTTTTTCAATTGCTACACAGCTTTTTAAATATTGTTTAGCATTCTGATATAAAGTCTTAGTCTTTAAGTTATACAGGTATTATGTATTATAGGTCAATATACATTCATATTTGTTATGCTTATTGTTAGCCTAATCGGGTTTTTTAGATACATGAAGATTGTATTCTGCATAGATAGGTAATCTTCAACCACTTCAAATAACTGTAGAACATGGCATTTAAATAACTTAGTGTTCTGTTCATGTGAGACATGATTGCTCCTGGCAGCATTGATCTGTTTCCAAGAGAATGTTGAGCATGGAAGATACTCCATTTGGAGCTTGTTTTCATCTTGGCAAAACTGGCCTTTGGGCAAGAAACTGCTCGTGCCTCAAACACTGACAAAATGCATGATATCCAAAAAGGACAAGCAGGACACAGTGGAAAAGACTGCCAAACCTTGCAAAGACAGGGTTGAATGGTTCTGAAAATTTTCCTGCCTCAGAAGATGGTCTGTAAATTACTCTAGGCCTGTAAAGCAAAGTTGGTTGCTTCAACTTTGCAAATGAGACTTTGGGTGATTGCCCATGTAGCCAGTTGTCTTTGTCATCTGCATATTTTGGAAACTGCTTGATTGTCTTCCTGCCTACTCAAATAAAATTATCTCCCTTCTTAGGCATTCAATGGAGTGGAAGATTAGATAGTCATCATTACTTTTCTCTTATGATTTAGTCAAGCCATTTCTAATTCAAGACTCAGAATCCTTAGGACAGAATGATTATTGAAACATTTAGCATATGTTCCTCATTTAATATTTTTTATGCTGCTTGTCATTCTAACTTTTATACTTGGCATTTGTTCTTATTATAAATACTTTTGTATTAGGTTTAGGACTCTTTTATTTAAACAAAAGGTGAAGGTGCTATAGGAAATTCTTTAGCTAGTAGCCTTTAAGATACCAACCCACTTAGGTGTGGCCTCTTATACTATAAATGCCAAAGGAAAAACACATGCTTGCTTTATCTCTCCTGGCTGCAGGATTCAGTTCCTGTTCCTGGTTCAAGCAGAGGACTGTGATCTGTGTGTCTACCCCTTAATAAATAATCCTTTATTATATGCAGTTCTGAGCTATTGTGGGATTCTTTTGTAATTTCCATCTTCAACAATGTCTCTTAAGTCTCATTCTTTTACTATCTCATATTTAAATATGATAACCATTGATATTCTCTCAGTTGATGCTATATCACATTATAAAGAAATTGAGGAAAATCCAACAAATATCTGTACAAATGAATTCTTAAAAATATGACAGAACCACTCATGTCAATTATCGTCCTCTTATCTGCAACCAGAAAGTAGCCTTAGCTGGTATTTGTAATGATTTTCTTCTACAAGCAAATCTGTATTTCTTCCATCCTCTAAGCATCTTAACGGGTTTTAGCTCTTTTCCTGGAGGAGTGAACCATATATTCACTCCTTATTTGTTTTAGACTTTTGTCATCCTGCCCGGATTAGACTGTTGTTTCCTACTGACTTTAATCACAGGGCATGGTAGCATCAATAGATGTCCTAAAGGATTTCCTACACTTTGGGAATAATCTTCACCTCCTTTTTGGAGAAGCAATCCAATTTTCCCATGGTAATCTGGATTAATGTCATCTTCTAACACTGTTATTTCTTTCTTAGCTTGTTGGATTATAGGCATCAGTAGCTCAAGGTGGCCAATGGGGAATCTGAGGTTACAATTCAATGGAATATTTGTTGTGGCTCCTGCCAGCACTTTTCCACCTGGGAAACAAAACTTCTAGGCCAACAGAACTTAAGGTTATGGAAGCAAAAGATTTCCTCATGCATTGCTAGGGTGAATATAATTTTTCTCTTTTGGGCCCCTTCATTTCTGAATCTGTGGATCCTACCTAGGAAAGAAACCATGACATATATTGAATGTTTTTTTAAAGCATATACCACCTTCTGGAGAACACTATTCCAGACCTTCAGGATGCTGCCACCTAATTGACACTGTAACTATTCTTTAAAAGGCCATCCCATTTTTCAGTCAGGCCATCTGCTTCAGAATGGTGGGTAACATGGTAAGATTAGTGGATTCTGTGATCATGGGCTTACTGTGTCACTTCTCTGGTGTGAAGTGATTTCCTTGGTGTGAAGCAATACTGTGTCCAGCCTGCTCAACTCACTCACTTAAGTTCCTATCCCTTCATCTTCCACCCCCAGTTTACTCAGGAGATCTCTTATATTTCTCCTTCCCAGGGAAATACAGGGAAAGTAATGAAAGAGACATCTTGATAGGGGAAATTTGGGAGTTAGAAACATCGTGTCAAGAAAACCCCCAGGAATCCACAAAGATGACCCCAGCTAAGAATCTTAGTAATAGTGAAGAGGGTACCTGAACTGGCCTCCTACTGTAATCAGATTTTTGACTACACTAATTGATATTAGAGATACTCTATACAGTAATGATGAAAGCAGATGCAGAGATTTAAAACTAAGCACTGGACTGAACTCTGGGAGTCTTGCTGAAGAAGGGGAGGAAAGAATGTATGAAACATGTGGTCATGGTGGGGGACATTTAAAAACAGATGACTGAGCTCCTGGGAGTTCTTGGACTCTGAATTAACAGTTAGGGAGTACATGGGACTGACCTAGGCCATGTGTGTGACAGTTGGGTGACTTGGTCTATTTATAAGGCTTCTAGCAGGGAAATAAGAACCTGTCCTGTTCCTGGCATTTATCTGGCTTTTGAGAACCTGTTGGATTAGCTTGTCCAGCCTTGACACAAGGGGAGGACTAGGCCTTGCCTCAATTTATTGTGCCATGTTTTCTTCAAGTCCACGGGAGACCTGCCTCTTTCTGAATGGAGACAGAGGAGGAGTGATGGAGGATTCTCATTGGCTAATAAACAAACTTCCTTGGCCAGCCCTTAGGTGGGTGGAGTAGACAGAACAGGAAGAAGGAAGTGAGGTATATGGCTCAGTCAGATGCCACACCTCTCCTAAGTTAGGCAGACTGTCGTGCCTCTCCTCAGTGAGATGCGATGAAGCCAGCCACCAGGTCAGATGTGCTGAATCTTTCCTGGTAAGACACCATTCGTGGTGTTACACAGATTATTCGATATGGCTTAGTCAAGATGTGAGTAACAGGGTCAGGCAGTGATTAAAAGAATACAGTTTCCATGTAATTATTTCGGGGTAAACCTAGCCGGGCGGCCAGGAGCCAAGTGGTGGGATGCAGCCCGCCGCTCCTCACTACAGAATGGCACCCAGACGTGGATAACTGAATCCACAGAAAGCTTGAGAAAGCTTGGGAAAGAATAAAGCATGGCTTCTTGGTAGCAGCAATTTCTCAGGTCTGAACATGTGTTTTTCGGTTTTCAACCGTAGCTGGAAAAAAGCTGTGCTGTTTTAAAATGCCAGCTTTCTGGGCCATCCTGCCAGGGCAAACTCTGACTCTTTCAAGCAGGCAGTCCTGACTATGGAGCTTTTGATTGTTGTTTAACACTGTTGCAGCTTGCTTGCTGGCAGGGACCTTGAACCGCCACAGACTTGTGGTGATAAACATGGCTACAGCTGGTACCTCTGCCATGAGGCTGGAAAGCTAAGGAATGGATGGGATCCAGCTGCCAAAGTCACGGCTTTAGTCCTACTGATATTGTTTGGTAAAATAAAGACTCATATGGTCACAAAAAGAGATATACAGTAAAAGAAAGATTCAAAGTCAAAGAAAATGTCTAAATGGTTTACTATGTGTTAAAATTATATGCATGCAAAAGGTTAAAGTCTTAGGGTAAAAAAGGAAGAAAGAAAGTAGTTGGGTATGGTAGTACACACCTTTAATCCCAACACTTGGGAGGCAGATAGATTGATCTCTGTGACTTCAAGGTGTGGTAGCACACACCTTTAATCCCAATGCCAGGGAGGCAGGGACAGACAAATCTTTGTGAGTTCAAGGTGTTGTAGTACACACCTTTAATCCCAGCACTGGGGAGGCTGAGGCAAGTAGACCTCTGAGTTCAAGGACAGCCTGCTCTACAGAGTTATTCCAGGACAGAGATATACAGAGAACCTGTCCCAAAAAATAAAAGAAATAGAGGTTAAAACAAAGCTGCACAAAGATGGAAAATACACAGAAAATCTTGATACTGTATGCTATTATGCTCTCTTTGAATTGCTTGAATGCTGAGGAAGGAGCAACAGCTGCTAAATGATATTTGTTTATGCTGCTGAACTAATCCAAGATAGATATTTTGAAAATACCTTGACTTCAGAATTTGGATCTAAGGATATGATACCTTGGAAAAGAGTTTCTTCTTTTGTTTTTACAGAAAATGAGACCCTATGGATTGCATCTATCCCAATATGGTATGATAGACCACGGCCTCCTGAAAGGTTGCTGTGAACAATTTCAGAAAATTACTTCACCCAACTGATGACTGAGATGAACCTGGCACACAGGTTACACCATGAAAGATCTGATTAACAGCATCCCCATTCAGCAGGAAGCAGTTTGGAGAGAAATAACTGTGCCCATATTCCCAAATATTGTTTATAAATGTTCTTTTACATTTAAAGGGGGATATGATATAGATATGAATAATTTGTATTGGTATGGATTTTAAGGTCAATTTTATCATATACATGTATTTCTAATAATGATTAAGGTATTGTGAATGTGTAGTTCATTTTAAAAATGTAATGTATAATTAGGAAACTATAGGTTGTTAATGAATAATCATAGATAATAGTCAAGCTTATAGTCATGTTAGTTAGATTTTCTAGATATATAGAGATATATTTAAGTTAAATAGGCATTCTTCATATCTTTCAAAGTCTACAGAATATCGCATTTTAAATGTGTTAGTAACTTAGGGCTTTCCATGACAATGAGACACATCTGCTCCTGGCAGCACCAATATACTTCAAAAGGAAGCTGGGCATCGAAGAGGCTCCTTATGGAGTTTGATAGCCATATGGACAAGAAACTGCTCTTGCCTGGACTGTTGCATAAACCGGACACAAAGAACCCGCAGAGAGAGGACTGCTGAACTTGCCTAAAGGTGAGATGGTCTTTCGAGGTTCCTGATTCGTGAAAGACTCTGTGAGACATGCTGCAGGACACAGCAGAAAGTGACTGAACTGTCTTTGGAATTTCCTGCTTCATGGAAATGTCTGCTGAACACTATGGGCCTGAAGGCCGAAGATAGATGCCCCAACGGTAAAGAGGAACTTTGGGTGACTGTCCAGGCAGTGAGAGTTGTCTCTATCATTTCTAGAGTTTGTAAGTTGCTTACTTCTTATTTACTTATGTAATATTATATTCTTCTGGAGTCTTTGATGGAGTTGAAGAATAGATAGATAGTTATAGTTTTCTTTTGTTATGATAAGAGATAAAATGGATATAAATTTTGTAACTGTAACTCTTTCTTGATAACTGTTTTGTTATATGTAATTTTACTATGTTAAAGTTAAAGCCTTTCTTTTGTTTAAACAGAAAAAGGGGAAACGATGGAGGATTCTCATTGGCTAATAAACAAACTTCCTTGGCCAGCCCTTAGGTGGGTGGAGTAGACAGAACAGGAAGAAGGAAGTGAGGTAGATGGCTCAGTCAGATGCCACACCTCTCCTAAGTTAGGCAGACTGTCGTGCCTCTCCTCAGTGAGATGCAATGAAGCCAGCCACCAGGTCAGATGTGCTGAATCTTTCCTGGTAAGACACCATTCGTGGTGTTACACAGATTATTCGATATGGGTTAGTCAAGATGTGAGAAAGAGGCTGGAATTAATGGGCCAGGCAGTGTTTGAAAGAATACAGTTTGTGTGTTCTTATTTCGGGTGTAAAGCTAACCATGCGGGAGCCAGACAGGACGAAAAGCAGGCCTGCCCACTGCTCCCCACTACAGAGGAGTGTATGGGGACAAGGTAGACAGAAGTCGGAGGGTGAGGGAGGAGAAGAAGAAAGGGAAACTGCAGTTAGTATGTAAAATAAATTAAATATTTAAATAAATTAAAAGAAAAAAAGAAAGGAATATTGTGTGGAATACCATAGTCAGACTTTCTGTAAGTCCATGGAAGATAGTTTTGGCAGAAATATTATATGCAGGAAAGGAAAATCCAAAACATGAAAAGTATCTACTCCAGTAAGGACGAAGTAATGTTATTTCCATTGAGGAAGTAGTTCAATGTAGTCAACCTGCCACCAGGTTGCTAGCTCGTTATCATAGGAAATCATGCCACATCTGGGACTCAGTGTTGGTCTCTGTCATTTGCAGATCTGGAACTCAGCAGCAGTAATCCAGGTAAGGCTTTGTGAGTGTAAGTTCATGTTTTTTGGCTCAGGGGTAATCCCAATTACTGCTACCATTTCCACTTTGTTCATGGGCCCATTGTGCAATGACAGGAATGGTGGCAGAAAGAGACTGATATCCACAGAATGGGACATCCTGTTTCCTTGATTACTGACCTCTTTCTCAGCTAAAATTACCTTTTGATGAGCATTTACATGGTATACAAACTGTCTTCACCTCCTTTGCCTATTTGCAGAGACTTATTCACACAATTTTCCTCCAGATGTCTTTCTCATTTTTCAATCATGCTCTTCTTATGTCTCAGACCATCCAGACAATCCTCTGGCTTCAGGCCATGAATCAATAAATAATCATACATTCATCATTTCCTCATTCCATATAAAATGCATGCCCATGTGTACTTCTGAAAGTTCTGCCCAGTGTGAACATTTCCCTTCACTTGTATCTTTTATGATTATCCCAGAGAGGAAGTGGACCTTAGCTGTCCACTTGTGGGTGGTACCTGCATAACATGCAGTACCATCAGTAAATAAAGCCCTAATCATCTCTTCCTCTGTCAACCAAAAATAGGGCGTACCTCATGAGGCTATAGTTGCAGATTTGGCAGAAGATGGTTTTATAAAGGGAATAGAAACCATACCCAGCTCAACCAGAAGATCCATCAGTACAGTGAGTGAGTGCCTGACCCACAGCAGCAGCCCGGCCCAACCCCCTATACTTCCTGGTCTTCCTGCAGGGGCTATTCTCCCTGGCTACTGCCTCTCTCTTCCTATTCAATCCCAGCTTGCACCCAGAACTCCATCCTCCCCTCTTCGGGGCCATAAAATCCCCTCTGAATTATCAGTTAGGGAGTACCCAACCTGTTTGGGTGCTGGGACCGGGTAGTGAGCTCAACCAAGAGGGCAGGAGTTCCTTTGTTTCAATAGTCTGCCTGCAGCAAAGTAGGCCCTTTGTCAGTGAGCTCCCTGGCTAGCAAGGAGACCTGAGTCTCAACCAGAAGATCCATCAGTGGGGTGAGTGAGTGCTTGACCTGCAGCAGCACCCCTGCGACAGAGCACAGACATTCCTCAACCCCCTATACTTCCTGGTCTTCCTGCAGGGGCTATTCTCCCTGGCTACTGCCTCTCTCTTCCTATCCCATCCAAGCTTGCAAGCAGAATCCCCCCTTCATTCTCCCCTCTTCAGGGCTATAAAATCCCCCAGCTCAGCCTGTTTTGGCCCTGGGACCGGGTATTGATTGTAACCAGGCAGGCAGGAGTTCCTTTGTTTCAATAGCCTGCCTGCAGCAAGTTAGGCCTTTCATCTGCAAGCTCCCTGGCCAGCAAGGAGAACTGAACCTGTAAAAGAAGATCCATAGGGGAGTAGTTGGAGTAAGAGATGGGCAGGCACCAATGCAAGAATTCCTCCAACAATTTGAAAAACAACATGTAAGCACCAGAATCCAGAGAACTTACAACAGAAGGACTTGAACACACTAATCAAGAAGAAGTAGAAAAAATTTGACTTTATGAAAGTGATAGAGTCCCTTAAACAGGAGGTGAAAAACTTCCATAAAGAAATGTATGAGAAGAATAACAAAAAGTTTGTAGAACTGAGTAAATCTATAAATGATATCCTAGGAAACCAAGGAAAAACAATCAAACAGATAATGGAAACAGTTCATGGCTTGAAAACTTAAATGGAGGCAAGGAAGAAAACAGAAACCGAGGACTGGCTGGATATGGAAAATCTAGGTTAACAAATAGAGACTACAGATACAAGCATAACCAACAGAATACAAGAGATGGAAGAAAGAATCTCAGATTCTGAAGATACCATAGAGAAAATAAATACACTGATCAAAGAAAACAGCAAATCCAACAAATCCTCATCACAAAACATTCAGGAAAACTGGGACACAATAAAAAGACCAAACCTAAGAATAATAGGGGTAGAACAAGAAGAATTATAGCTCAGTGGTCCATAAAATATATTTAATAAAATTATAGAAGAAAACTTTCCCAACAAAAAGAAAGATAATCTTATCAAGGTTCAAGAAGCATACAGAACACCGAATAGATTGGATAAAAAAAATCCCCTTGCCATATAATAATCAAAACACAAAACATATAGAATAAAGAACAGATATTAAGAGCTACAAAGGAAAAAGGTCAAGTAACTTATAAAGGTAAACCTATCAGTCTTACACCTGACATCTCTATGGAAACCATGATAGCCAGAAGGTTCTGAATAGATGTTCTGCAGAAACTAAGAGACCATGGATGCAAGCCCAGAGTACTATACCCAGCCAAGCTTCCATTCACTATAAATGGAGAAAACAAAATTTTCCAAGATAAAAAGAAATTTAAACAATACAGAGCCACAAATCCAGCCTTGTAGAAAGTAATAGAAGGAAAATCACAAACCAAGGAGTCCAACAACACCCACAATAACTCAGGCATCTAACAACCCTTCACCAGCACAACTAGAAGAAGGGAAAGACAAAAACTCTACTACAAAAAAATGACCGGAGTTAACAACCACTGGTCATTAATATCACTTAATATCAATGGTCTCAATTCACCTATAAAAAGGCACAGGCTAAGAGATTGGATACAAAAACAGTATCCAACATTCTGCTGTTTACAAGAAACACACCTCAACCACAAAGACAGACACCTACTCAGAGTAAAGGGTTGGGAAAAGGTTTATCAAGCAAATGGACCTAAGAAACAAGCAGGTGTGGCCATACTAATTTCCAACAAAATTGACTTCAAACTAAAACCAATCAGAAGAGATGGAAAGGGACACTTTGTACTCATAACAGGAACAACACTTCAGAATGAAGTCTCAATACTGAATTTCTATGTCCCTAATATAAAAGCACCAACTTATATAAAAGAAACATTACTAAAACTCAAAGCAGTCATCAAACAACACACATTAATAGTAGGAGACTTCAACACTCCTCTCTCACCAATGGACAGGTCAATCAGACAGAAACCTAACAGAGAATTAAAAGACTTAATGGAGGTTATGAATCAAATGGACTTAACAGACATCTATAGAACATTCCACCCAACTTGGAAAGAATATACCTTCTTCTCTGCAGCTCATGGAACCTTCTCGAAAATTGACCATGTACTCGGTAACAAAGCAAACGTCCACAGTTACAAAAAAATATTAGTAACCTCCTGTGTCTTATCAGATCACCATGGAATAAAGTTAAAATTTAACAAAAATTCTACCCCCAGAAAGCCTACAAACTCATGGAAACGGAAACTGAACAGTCAACTACTGAACCACCCCTGGGTCAGGGAAAAAATACAGAAAGAAATTAAAGACTTCCTTGAATTCAACGAAAATAAAGACACAACATACCCAAACCTATGGGACACTATGAATGCAGTGCTAAGAGGAAAGTTCATAGCTCTAAGTACCCACATTAAACAGCAGAGAATACTCACATTAGAGACTTAACAGCACAGCTGAAAGTTCTAGAAAAAAAAGAAGCAGACTCACCTAGGAGGAGAAGACTGGAAATTATCAAACTGAGGGCAGAAATCAACAAAATAGAAACACAGAAAACAATACAAAGAATCAATGAAACGAAGAGCTGGTTCTTTGAGAAAGTCAACAAGATTGACAAACCTTTATCCAAATTAATCAAAAGGCAGAGAGAAAACATGCAAATTAATAAGATCAGAAATGAAAAGGGGGACATAACCACAGACACAGAGGAAATTCAGAGAATCATTAGGTCTTACTACAATAGCTTATATGCCACAAAGTTGGAAAATGTAAAAGAAATGGACTTGTTTTTAGATAAGTACTACTTACCAAAATTAAATCAAGACCAGGTGAACAATTTAAACAGACCTATAAGCCATGAGGAAATAGAAGCTGTCATAATAAACCTCCCAACCAAAAAAAGCCCAAGACCTGGTGGTTTTAATGCAAAATTGTATCAGAACTTCCAAGAAGAGCTGATACCTAATCTCCTTAATGTCTTTCACATAATAGAAACAGAAGAATCATTGCCAAATTCTTTTTATGAAGCTACAGTCACCCTGATTCCAAAACCACACAAAGACCCAACCAAGAAAGAGAATTACAGACCAATCTAACTCATGAACATTGATGAAAAAATTCTCAGTAAAATTCTGGCAAACAGAATCCAGGAACACATTAAAAAATTATCCATTACGATCAGTAGGCTTCATCCCAGAGATGCAGGGCTGATTCAACATAAAAATATCTATCAATGTAATCCATCATATAAATAAACTGAAAGAAGAAAAACATATGATCATTTCATTAGATGTGGAAAAAGCATTTGACAAAGTTCAACACCCCTTTATGATAAAAGTTTTGGAGAGGTTAGGGATACAAGGATCATACCTAAATATAATAAAAGCAATATATAGCAAGCCAACAGCTAGTATCAAATTAAATGGAGAGAAACTCAAAACCATTCCACTATAATCAGGAACAAGACAAGGCTGTCCACTCTCATCATAGCTCTTCAACATAGTTCTTGAAGTTCTTGCAATAGCAATAAGACAACACCAGGAGATCAAGGGGATTCGAATTAGAAAGGAAGAAATCAAACTTTCGTTATTTGCAGATGATATGATAGTGTACATTAGTGATCCCCAAACCTCTACCAAAGAACTCCTACAGCTGATAAATAACTTCAGTGAAGTGGCAGGTTACAAAATCAACTCAAAAAATTCAGTAGCCCTACTATACACAAAGGACAGAGAAGCAGAGAGGGAATTCATGGAAACTTCACATTTTACAATAGCCATAAACAGCATAAAGTATCTTGGGTAACTCTAACCAAGGAAATGAAAGATCTATTTGACAAGAACTTTAAGACTTTGAAGAAAGAAATTGAAGAGGACACCAGAAAATGGAAGGACCTCCCATGCTCTTGGATGGGTAGGATCAACATAGTAAAAATGGCAATTCTACCAAAGGCAATCTATAAATTAAATGCAACCCCCATTAAAATCCCAACAAAATTCTTCACAAACCTTGAGAGAACAATAATCAACTTCATATGGAAAAACAAAAAAAAAAATCTGGATAACCAAAACAATCCTATTCAATAAAGGAACTTCGGAGGCATTACCATCCCTGACCTCAAACTCTATTACGGAGCTACAGTAATGAAAACAGCCTGGTACTGGCATAAAAACAGAGAAGTCAACCTATGGAATCGAATAGAAGTCCCAGATCTTAACCCACAAACCAATGAACACCTGATTTTTGATAAAGAAGCCAAAAGTACGCAATGGAAGAAAGAAAGCATCTTCAACAAATGCTGCTGGCATAATTGGATATCAACATTTAGAAGAATGAAAGTAGATCCATATCTATCACCACACACAAAACTCAAGTCCAAATGGATTAAAGACCTTAATATTAATCTGAACACACGGAGCCTGATAGAGGAGAAATTGTGACGTACTCTAAAATATATGGGCACAGGAGACCGTTTCCTATGTATAACCCCAGCAGCACAGACATTAAGGGCAACATTGAATAAATGGGACCTCCTGAAGCTGAGCAGCTTCTGTAAAGCAAAGGACACTGTCACTAAGACACAAAGGAAGCCTACTGACTGGGAAAAGATCTTCACCAACTCTGCAACTGACCAAGTTCTGATCTCTAAAATATATAAGGAACTCAAGAGAGTATACTTCAAAATGCTAATTAACCCATTTAAAATATGGTGCTCTGAACTGAACAGAGAATTCTCAACAGAAGAAGTTCAAATGGCCAAAAGACACTTAAGGTCATGTTCAACCTCCTTAGTTATCAGGGAAATGCAAATCAAAACAACTTTGAGATACCATTTTACACCTGTCAGATTGGCTAAAATCAAAAACACCAATGATAACCTTTGCTGGAGAGGTTGTGGGGTAAAGGGTACACTCATTCATTGCTGTTGGGAATGCACACTTGTGCAACCACTTTGGAAAGCAGTGTGGCGGTTTCTCAGGAAATTCATGATCAACCTTCCCGAGGACCCAGCAGTTCTACTCTTGGGAATTTATCCAAGAGATGCCCAATCATACTACAAAAGCATTTGTTCAACTATGTTCATAGCAGCATTATTTGTAATAGCCAGAACTTGGAAACCATCTAGATGCCCTTCAGTGGAAGAATGGATGAGGAAACTGTGGAATATATACATATTAGAATACTACTCAACGATAAAAAAAAAACAATGACATCTTGAATTTTGCATGCAAATGGATGGAAATAGAAAACACTATTCTGAGTGAGGTAACCCAGACCCAAAAAGATGAACATGGGATGTACTCACTCATAATCGGTTTCTAACCATAAATAAAAGACATCGAGCCTATAATTCGTGATCCTTGAGAAGATAATAAGAAGGTGAACCCAAAGAAAATCATATAGTTATCCTCCTGGATATTGGAAGTAGACAAGATTGCCGGGCAAGAATTGGGAACTTGGGGGTGGGGTGGGATGGGGGAAAGGGGAGATGGGGAGAGAAAAGCATGAAGGGGAGAATGGGGAGATCTTGGGGAATGGGTTGGTTGGGATATAGGAAGGGTCGATATTGGAACAGGGAAGCATATATCCTAATTAAGAGATCCATCTTAAGGTTGTTATGAGACTTGACTCTAGAGGGGTTCCCAGGTATCCAGGGAGATGCCCCCAGCTAGTTCCGTGGGCAGCTGAGGAGAGGGAGCTAGAAAAGGCCAGATCCTATAGCCATACTGATGAATATCTTGCATATATCACCATAGAACCTTCACCTGGTGATGGGTGGAGATAGAGACAGAGCCCCACATTGGAGCACCGGACTAAGTTGCCAAGGTCCTGATGAGGAGCAGAAGGACGGAGAATATGAGAAACAAATTCAGGACCGTGAGGGAACCTTCATATGGCGATGGATGGAGAGAGAGACAGAGCCACACATTGGTGCACTGGACTGATCTCTTAAGGCCCAAATGAGGAGCAGAAGGAGGGAGAACATGAGCAAGGAAGTCTTGACTGCGAGGGGTGCTCGCATCCACTGAGATGGTGGGGCTGATCTGTTCAGAGCTTACCAAGGCCAGCTGTACTGGGACTGAAAAAGCATGGGATAAAACCGGACTCCCTGAACATGGTAGAAAATGAGGGCTGCTGACAAACCAAGGTCAATGACACTGGATTTGGATCCTACTAAGCATACTGGCTTTGGGGAGGCCTAGCCTGTTTGGATGCTCACCTTCCTGGACCTGGATGGAGGGGGGAAGAACTTGGACTTCCACAGGGCAGGGAACCATTACTGCTCTTAGGACATGAGAGGGAGGGGCAGTGGAGGGGGGAGGGCAGTAAATAGGAGGCAGGGAAGATGTGGAAATTTTTAATAAAATTAAAAAAAAAAGATCTCAATATCAATCTGAACACACTGAGCCTGATAGAAGGGAAAGTGGGAAGTACTCTACAACATATGGGCACAGGAGACCATTTCCTATGTATAACCTCAGTAGCACAGACAATAAGGGCAACATTGAATAAATGGGACCTCCTAAAACTGAGAAGCTTCTTTAGCAAAGGACCCTGTCAATAAGACAAAAAGGCAACCTACTGACTGGGAGAAGATATTCACCAACCTTGCAACAGACAATGGTCTTATCTTCAAAATATATAAAGAGCTCAAGAAACTAGACTTTGAAATGCTAATTAACCCAGTTAAAAAATGGGGTTCTGATCTGAATAGAGAATTCTCAACTGAAGAATTTCAAATGGCCAAAAGACACTTAAGGTCATGCTCAACCTCCTTAGTGATCAGGGAAATGCAAATCAAAACAACGTTGAGATACCATCTTACACCTGTCAGAATGGTTAAAATCAAAAACACCAATGATAGCCTTTGCTGTAGAGGATGTGGAGTAAGGGGAACACTCATCCATTTCTGGTGGGAATGCAAACTTGTTCAACCACTTTGGAAATCAGTGTGGCGGTTTCTCAGGAAATTCAGGATCAACCTACCCCAGGATCCAGCAATACTACTCTTGGGAATATACCTAAGAGATGCCCAATCATACTACTAAAGCATTTGTTCGACTATGTTCATAGCAGCATTATTTGTAATAGCCAGATCCTGGAAACAATCTAGATGCCCCTCAATGGAAAATGGATAAAGAAAGTGTGGAATATATACGCATTAAAATACTACTCAGCAGTAAAAATCAATGATATCTTGAATTTTGCTTGCAAATGGATGCATCCTGAGTGAGGTAACCCAGACCCAAAAAGATGAATACTGTATGTACTCACTCAGTGGATTCTCACCATATAATTGAAGCCTATATCATGATCCTATAGAAGCTAGATAGGAAGGTGAACCCAAAGAAAAACATATAGTTATCCTTCTGGATATTTGAAGTAGAGAAGATTGCCAGGCAAAAAAATAGAGAGCTTTGGGGTGGGGGCAAGATGGGGGTGAGGGCAAGATGGGGGTGAGGAGAGATGAGGAGAGAAAAGTGAGAAGGGGAGGATGGAGAGAACTTGGGGGAATGGGACAATTGGGATGGAGGAAGAGTGGATATGGAATCAGGGAAGTATATATCTTAATTAAGGGAGCCATTTGAAGGTAGGCAAGAGATTGGACTCTAGAGGGGTTCCCAGGTGTCCAAGGCGATGTCCCCAGCTTGCTTTTTGAGCAGCTGAGGAGACAGGGCTTGAATTGGCCCTTTACTATAGCCACACTGATGATTTCTTGCATATCACCATAGAACCTCATCTGTCGTTGGATGGAGATAGAGACAGAGATCCACATTGGAGCACTGAACTGATCTCCCAAGGTCCAAATGAGGAGCAGAAGGAGGAAGAACATGAGCAAGGAAGCCAGGACCGTGAGGGGTGCATCCATTCACCGAGACAATGGGACTGATCTAATGTGAGCTTTCCAAGGCCAACTGGACTGGGAATGATGGAGCAAGTGATCAAACCGAACTCTCTGAACGTGGCTGACAAAGAGGGCTTACTGAGAAGCCAAGGACAATGGCACTGGGTTTTGATTCTACTGTATGTATTGGCTTTTTTGGAACCTAGTCTGTTTGGATCTTCACCTTCCTAGACCTGGATGGATGGGGGAGGAACTTGGACTTCCCACAGGGCAGGGAACCCTGACTGCTCCTTGGACTGGGGAGAGAAAGGGGAGGAGTGATGGCGGAGTGGAAGGATAAAGGGAGGAGGTGAATATTTGCAGAATTATATAATTTAATAAAAAAAGGAAAAAAAAAAGAAAAAAGAAACCATACCCATTTGGGAAACTTTTTCATCTAACTTGCTTGTGGCTTCCAGACCCATTCTGTTCAAATCACATACATACAACTTTTATTTGATAATAGGATGATGTTGTACAATTCTATTTTATGACATGTTGGGTTGAATAACCCCCAGTTTATGATGAGCATCTCAGGTAAATTATTAGGTAAAATATTGAATTTCCATTAATGTCCAAGAGCTGTTTCCAAATGGAAAATAGTTGTCTGTATATGATGGTAGAGCCTTACTCCAAAATTTCAAAAGTCTCTTCTGCAGTTCACGTATAGGGTCTGCCAAATGTCCCAAAGAAGAGCATCTGCATCTGCCACTGACCCCAAAAGTATCACTGGGTCTAAAAGTATCATATGGTCTAAAAATAAAACACTGTTCTCAGCAGCCTGGGCCCGATGAATTGCCTTTTCCTGTTCTAGGTCCCACTCAGAGGAAGAAACTTTCTGAATCACTTGGAATATGGGACAGAGTAACAGGCCCAAGGGAGGAGGAATGCACTGTCTCCAAAGTTCATATAGTCCCACTTAATGCTGTCCTTTTTTATTGGTGGTATGAGAGGTCAGATGCAATTGCTTATCCTTTACCTTTCAAGGAGTTCTTTTGCATGTCCCATGCATCTAGACTACTAAGAATTTCACTGAGGAAGAAGGTCTTTGAGAGATTTTTTTAAAATTTATTTCCCATCCTCTGATATACATATATGTTACCAAAATGTTAAAGGTGGGTGCTGCCTCTTGTTCACTTGTTTCACTTTTCAATATAGTAAACCAATGTGAAATTTTGTGGCAGAGACAGATGTTCAGGATCCCTAGAGAGTGTATGTACATATGTATGTATGTATGTATGTATGTAAGTAGGTAGGTAAGTAGTAGGTATCCTTGAAGTAAAACTATGAAGATATACTGCTGGCCTTGTCAACTGAAAGCAAAATGCTTCTGGTGATCCTTACGGAGAGGTACCAAGAAAAAAGCATTTTTTAGATCAGTGGGTACATACCATGTACCAGGAGATGTGCTAATCTGCTCAAGTAGGGAACCATGTCTGATACAGCATCTGCAATAAGAGTCAATACTTAATTGAGATTTTGATAGTCAACCACCATTCTCTACAATTCCTCTCTCTGTTTTTTTCAACTGGCCAGATAGTATAGTTAAAGAAAGTTGTTGGAGCTGCCACTCCTGCATCTTTCAAGTTCTTGTGGTGGCTTTAATTTTTGAAGTTTTCCCAAGGGTGTTATACTGGCTTTGAGTTACTATTTTTCCTGACAGAGATAACTCTAAAGGTTTTCAGTTACCCTTTCTAATCATAAAATCCCTCACTCTACATGTCTGAGTACCAATATGGGAATTCTGCCAACTTTTAAATATATCCATCCAAAATTATACATTCTGGTACTGGGAAAATAACTACAGATGAATTTGGGGACCCACTGGATCTACTCTGAGTCAGATGTTAGTCATAATCACCTGACCTATATGAGCTCCTACTTCAATTAGAGTGTTTCTTGGAGTTTCCCAGTATCAGCATCAATTCAGAATCAGATCTAATAGATTCCAAGATTTCTTATTGTTTTTTTCCCCAGTGTGATGAAACCCTTGTAAAGGACTTAGGTCCTACTGGTAAAGGATGAGAGAATGGCTAATGGTAAAAATCTTAAATATTTTATCAAAGTCCTTCCCCAAAGGGATCTAGGCTTCCCTCCATTCAAGTGGTTCTGGATCTAAAGCTGTCTCAAATCTGGAAATTGGTTCATGAATGAGATTACCATTTATCATGGTGTAATGTAGCCTTTCTTTCACTTGTTTGTAAATTTTCCCCTTATGCAAATGAAACACAAACACAGTAGACTTTTGTCTTATTTAGGGTTTCTATTGTCTTGACCACAGCAGTTCTTACAAAAGAAAACATTTAATTGGGGTTAACCTACAATTTCAGAGGTTTAGTCCATTATCATCATTGAAGGATGTGGTGGCATACAGACAGACATGGTTCTGGAGAAGGAGTTGAGAGTGATATATCTTGATCTAAAACAGCAGAAGGAGTCTGTGACTCTGGGCATAACTTGAGCATATGAGACATCAAAGTCCACCACCACAGTGATGCACTTCCTCCAACAAGGACACACCTACTTGAACAAAGCGATACCTCCTAATAATGCCACTTCCTATGGGATTCATATTTTTCCAAACCACTACAACTTCTTATCTATGTGATATCTAGAATCATTGTATGACTAGCCAGTGTAAACAGAGTCTCCACTTTGTTTTCTGGTCATCTAGATCCAAATAATCACACAGAAACTATGTTAATTACAACACTATTTGGCCAATGGCTCAGGCATATTCTAGCTAGCTCTTACATTTTAAATTAACCCATTTCTATTAGTTCATGTGTGGCACTAGCTCATTTTCTGCATGTCTTGTTTTTTTTTAGAAGCTGGCAGATATCTGCTTTACTATGCCTATTCTCTTTATATATCTCTGTTCAAATTTCCTGCCTGACTTTACTCTGCTATGTCTTTGGCCAAAACAGCTTTATTCATCAAGCAATAAAAGCAACACGTGTACAGAAAAACATCTCACATCCTCTCCCCTTTTCTGTCTAATTAAAAAGGAAGGTTGTAACTTTAACACACTAAAATTACACATACAAAACAGTTATAAAGCAAGAATTATAGCTACAATATTTAGTCCATTTACATTTGGCAAATTAAAAAAAGTACTCTATCATCTATCTTATCTTTGTGAGTCTAAAGTTTTATATCTAATTTATCTTTTATCGTTATTACTAATAAAAACTATAATTATAACTATCTAGTGTTCAACACCATCAAAGACTCCAGAAGGATACAATATTGCCTAAGTAAGCAGGAAGTGCACTGTAAGTAACTTCCAAAGTTCTAGAAAATCTTGCTTCCTGGGCAGTCACCCAATGTTCTTTTGTAACACTGGGGCATCCATATTCAGCCTATAGGCCCATAATATCTCGCAGACTTTTCAGTGAAGCAGGAAATTTGAAGTTCTGTTCTGCTTTATACTGGCAAAATCCATCAATTGCTTTCTTCTGTGTCCTGCAGAATGTCTGGCAGTTTCTTCACTGAAAGATCATCCTATCTTTGGGAAAGTTCAGTAGTCACTTTTCTATGGGTCTTGCGTGTCTAGTTCATACAGCATACCATCAAACATACCACACAAGAGCAGTTTCTTGCCCAAAAAGTTTGCTTTGTCACACTGAAGGCAAATTTCATAACTAGTTTCTTTGATACCCATCAACCTCTTTGAAATAACTGGTGCTGCTAGAAGCAGACATGTCTCACTGATAAGAAAAGCCTAAGTTTTCAATATCTTAGTTTACCATATGTAGTGTGAAGCGGCGGGGCTGCGTCCCGCCACCCAGTTCCCAGCAACCGGCTAACTTTATCCGAAATAATTACACGGAAACTGTATTCTTTTAAACACTGCCTGGCCCATAGTTTCAGCCTCTTATTGGCTAATTCTCATATCTTGCTTTAACCCATATTTAGTAATCTGGGTAGCACCACGAGTTGTGGCTTACCAGGAGAGATCTTAACCTGCGTCCATCTCGGAGAGGAGCAGCATGGAGACTCACTATGGCGAATGCCTGAAGCATCTCCCCAACTCCTGCTACCCAGCATTCTGTTCTGTCTACTCCGCCTACCTAATTTTCTGTTCTCTTAAAGGGCCAAGGCAGTTTTCTTTATTAATAATGAAAGTAACACATAGACACTCCTCCATCAACCATATTCTGTAGTTCTTTGAAATGTTGAAGATTATCTATAGAACTGAAATGTTTATATATATTTAAAACCCTAACTAACATGACTACAAATTTGACTATTATAAATGACTATCTATTATTCTATAATTTTAAATTATGCATTATATCTTTTAATGGGCTGTATAGACATCATCCCTTAAACAAGTATAGAGATATACATATAAGAAAATTGATCTTAAATTTGTATCAATATACCTAAGTCCATATCAATGTAAAATATTCATTTCTATGTTATACTCTCCCCATTTTTTTAAAGGAAGAGATTTACTGTGACCATTAACCACTTATAGTCAATTCTCTTTAGATGAAAACAAACATTTATAAACAACCATTTTTGGAATTTGGGCATTGTTTTCTCTACACTGCTTCCTCTTGTTTGTTGGGTGAAGGAGTTTTAGGGTTCATGGAGACCTTTCAGGGGTTGTTGTTCCATCACACTGCATTAGCCTGGAAGGAATCCACATGTTCTCATCTTCTGTGGAAATAAAAGCAGAACTTCTTTTCCAAAGTTACATATCCTTAGACTCAAATTTGAAGTTAAGATACCTTTAAAATATATATGTTAGTTTACTTTAGCAGTCTGTACAATGAAATGTCTCTCTATAGACAAATGTTCAAAGAAAACACAATAATATACATAATTCAGACTCCTTGTGTGTTTTTCATCTTTACATGGCTTTGTAAAAGTCTTTCTTTTATTTTTATTTTTTGATTTTTGCATCTTTGATACATGGTTTCTCTGTGTATCTTTGGCTGTCTTGGCTCTTACTTTGTAGACAAGGCTTGTCTTGAACTCATAGAAAACTGCCTATCTCTGCTTCCCAAGTGCTGGAATCTGAGGCATGCACCACCGTGCCCAACTACTCTAGTTTTTAAAGGACATTCTCTATTCTTTTACTTTTCTCTCCCAAGTTGGAAAGAAAACACACTGTAAACCATTTAGATTTTTTAATACTGTCTGAATCTGTCTTTATTGCATGTATCTATCTTTTTCTGACCACATGACTCTTTAGTCTGCTAAGCAATATGTGTAGGATTAAGGCTGCATCTTTTGCAGTTGTCTCCACCCCATTCCTTAATTTTCTGAGAGTCTAGATTCATGAAAGAAGTACAGGTGGGAGCCAAGTGTGTTTTCATAACTCTGCAAAGTTTATAGGTCCATGCCACCACCAAGAAGTATGCCCCAGGCTGCTCAAAAATACTACTTAAGTGTTTGGGGCATGGCTTCTTAGAAAAGCTGCTAGGTTTTTGCTTCTAACACTGAGTCAGGAAGCCTCTCTTACAGGAGCCATTCCTCTACTTGCCTCTAGCAAACAGAGTCCACCTGAGACAATGCTGCTATCAAGAAGCCATGCTTGACTCTGCTCTTTCCTTTCTAGAATCCTTTTTTTAAAAAACTTTCTTAGGCTTTATATGAAAATTCTTGCCAAATGTTTGGGCACCATTTATAATTGGAGACTGTTATTTAGTTTTTCGACTAACCAGACCAAATAATCACACAAAACTATATTAATTACAGCAACTGCTTAGCAAATAGCTCAGGCATATTGCTAGCTAGCTCTTAAATCTTAAATTGATCCATTTCTATTGTTTTATATTTTACCATGAGGCTAGTGGTTTACCAGTAATGTCCTGTTATCTTTCTTCTTTGGCATCTACATGATACCTGCCTAACTCCACCTTCTTTCCTTCTCTATCTCTGCTTGGAATTCCTGCCTTGCAATATTCTGCCCTGTCATAGACCAAATCGGGTTCTTTATTAACCAATGGTAGTAGAACATATTCACAGCACATACAGGGGCATCCCACATCAAGCTACTACTAAAATCCATGTGAATGATTTCACCATAAAAGCTTTTTGCCTCTGATGCTCATTAGAAGTCAAGATATTATGGTCATTGGTTTGTCTATGCTGAACATTATAGTAACTATAATTACCTTGCCTTTGATGATTCATTTCTGCCACCTTGCCACTGCTACTTCAGGGCCAAATTTAACCCATTGTCTTTTATTTATTCAAAGGTATAGCAGCATCTCTGATCCTAAAGTCTGGCTCAAGAAAATGGTAGAATACAAAGCTACTAATGGGCTGATGTCCCCCCCCCCCCCACTACCATTTTGAGTTTAATAGAATTAGTGAAAGTTATGTCTTCTGGATCTTCCCTTTGTGGAGGAACAGATTTTACACAAGTCTACTCCAGGACTGCAATTTTTTTTGAGCCTTAGAATTTCAACACTAAGCCAAGGAATATCAGGCCTCTCCAACTCCTTTTCAATAGGCCATCTTTTGACAAATGTTTCAGTCAATCATTCAAGATAACTTTTGATAACTTTTTCTTTAACTGTGTAAACTTTAACCTAGAGTCTCCACTCAGAAGACCCATGTTATCAAACAGCCTGATCAGTTTTATGTTCCCTCCAATATTATCTTACTCACATAGCAAACTCATTAACATTAAGCTCTTTAGTAGTGTAGTGAATTTCTGTGTGGACTATTCTTTCCTCTAGGAACCTCTTGTGTTTATGTCTGGTTATTGATCTAGAGGAAACAATTGACACTTCCTGTGTAACATTAGTATTGTTATTCCTTACATCTCCTACAGAGAATGTCACAGATTGATTAGTAGATAAAGAAGGATTAACTTTCATACTCAAAGGTAGAAAAGGCAATATTTCAGTGAGCCTTGGAACCTTGTGTTGCCATGGTAAATGGCTCAGCTACTTATTGTTTACCCCAGGAATGTGATTTTGACCAGTGAGAGTTAACTCCTGCAGTTTTTAATCACTTCAAGGCTCCTGTGTGAAGGAGAGATTTTAGGCTACAGGAGAAGAAACTAGGAGGAATTAGAATTAGGACAGGAAAACTAGAATAGAGACAGAATAATAAAGAGACATGTTTTGAAGAGCACACCTGTGAGTTTTAGTTCACAAATAAAGTAAGATATTCACTTCTGTAGGTCAAGTTCCAGGCCCAAGAAATAACCTTTATCTCCCCCCTGTGAGTTAAGTAGGCCTGCAGACCTTCAGGCTCCAGAAATAATTAGCACCCCCCCCCCCCCAGTTAAGTAAACATTTACAGATACTCAGCATCTCCTTATCTCTTCCTATCAGCTAGGGATGTCTCAAGAGCTGACATTCCAGCATCCTACCCTCCCCCTGCCCTTTTTGCTATATAATGCTCCTGAGAAAAAAATAAAATTGGCAGTTTGATCAGAATACAGTCTGTTTCTTGTTTCTCTTGCCCCTTTGTTTCTCCCCTCCAGGGCCCAGGCTCTGGATTTATGTCCTGCTGGTTGGGACCAGAGCACATGTGTGAGTAACATTTCTCTCTCAGTTTAGAAGAGCTCCTCTTAAATCCCAGCACTAAAGAGGCAAAGGCAGGCAGATCTCTGTGAGTTTAAGGCCAGTTTGGTCTACAAAGCAAGTTCCGGGACAGGTTCCAAAGATACACAGAGAAACCCTGTCTTAAAAAACCAAACCAATCCAAACCAAACCAAACAAACAAACAAACAAAAAACCAGAAGTATCTTAAATTCCCTTCATTAAAGCGTTCCTTCTGACATGACCTCTGAAGGAAAGTCTTGTGGACCTTTTCTCCCCTATATCTTGATGCCTTTCTGACTCCAGTATCACTTCCCAAAATATTCACAGTACATCTGTCCTGCAACTCCACAAAGGCCTCTTTTCTCTTCCACTTTTAGTAGTGAACCCTTAGCTTACCTGCCCAGAAGAAGAAAGAGAGGACATAAAATAGCAATCAGAAATAAATCAGGTAATGTTACAACAGAAACAAATAACTTCAGAATTTTTATAGAGAATATTTTAAAGACTTGTGTTCCATTAAGTTGAAAAACCTAAAAGAAATATATGAATTTCAAGATTCAGCCAAAACACAAAATCAGACCAAGAAGTCACCAACCTACTCAGATACATAGCAAATGAAGAGATTGAAATGGTAATAAGAAGCTTTTCAGATTAAAAATCAAAGGCCTGATGGATTCATAGAATTCTATCTGACTTAAAAGACTACTTAAGCTCTTTAAAACTGAAGCAGAAGTAGGACTACCAAACTTTTGTGAAGTCAGTATCATTGTCATCTCAAAGATAGATAAAGACACAACAACGACAACAACAACAACAAAACAACAACAACAGCAACAACGAAAGTACAGGCCAATGTCCCCATTGAACATAAACTAAAAAATGCTTAGTAAAATACTCGCAAACAATGTAGACATATGATCTATCTGTTGCTTTGAGATACTTTATTAATTAACCAATGTTAATTAATAAAGAAACTGCTTGGCCTGATAGGTCAGAACATAGGTAGGTGGGGAAGACAGAACAGAATGCTGGGAGGAAGAAGGCAGTGAGACAGACACCATGGAGCCAGCCACCAGGTCAGACATGCTGAATCTTTCCCAGTAAGCCACCACCTTGTGGTGCTACATAGATTATTAGACATGGGTTAAGCAAAATATGAGAGTTAGCCAATAAGAGGCTAGAGTTAATAGGCCAGGCAGTGTTTAAATAAATACAATTTGTTTGTTGTTATTTTGGGTGTAAAGCTAGCTGTGTGGGAGCTGGGTGGGACGAAAAGCAGGCCTGCTTATTTCATCACTACATGGCACTACATGGCACCCAGACGCGGATAACTGAATCCACAGAAATCCTGAGAAAGCTTGGGAAAGAATAGAGTAAAGCATGTTTTCTTGGTAGCAGCAATTTCTTGGGTTTGCTCTGCTTGCTAGAGGCAAACAAAAACTCTCATCTAAGAGAGGCTTCCTGACTCAGCTTTAGCTGCAAAACCCTGCAGCTCTTTTAAGAGGTCCTGCCACGAAACACTTAAATGGTGTTGATGAAAATCTGAATGCATGCTTTTTGGTTTTCAGCTGTAGCAGGAAAAAAGCTGTGCCATTTTAAAATGCCAGCTTTCTGGGCCATCCTGCCAGGGCAAACTCTGACTCTTTCAGGCAGGCAGTCTGACCGAGTTTGTTCTGTGAGCAGAATGCTGCAGCTTGCTTGCTGGCAGGGACCTTGAAATGACATAGAGTTGTGGCAATAAACATGGCTCCTGCAGGTACCTCCACCATGAGGCTGGAAAGCTAAGGAATGGGCTGGATCCAGCCATCAAAGTCATGGCTTTAATCCTCTCCTTACAGACTCATGTAGTCAGAAAAAGAGAGATATACAGTAAAGAGAGATTTAAAAACTCCAAATTGTTTATAGTGTGTTAAAAAATATATGCAAGCTAAAGGTTAAAGTTCTTTAAAAAAGAAAGAAAGAGTAGTTGGGTGTGGTAGTACACACCTTTAATCCCAACACTTGGGAGGCAGAGGTAGATTGACCTCTGTGACTTCAAGGTATGGCAGGATACACCTTTAATCCCAATGCCTGGGAGGCAGAGACAGAGGGATCTCTTAGTTCAAGAACAGCCTGGTCTACTGAGTTATTCCAGGACAAAGATATACAGAGAACCTGTCTCAAAAAGTAAAAGTAAAAATAAAAGAAATAGAGGTTAAGTAAAGCCCCATAAAGATGGAAAATACACAGAGAATCTTGATACTGTATGTTATTATGCTCTCTTTGAATTGTTTGAATGCTGAGGAAGAAGCAACAGCCCCTAAAAGATACTTGTTTATAAATGCTGCTGCACTCATCCAAGATATATATTTTGAAAATACCTTGACTTCAAAATTTGTGTCTAAGGTTATGATGCTTTGGAAAAGTTCTTCTTTTGTTTTCATAGAGGATGAGATCCTGTGGATTGCTTCTATCCCAATATGGTATGATGGACCATGCCCTCCTGAAAGGTTGCTGTGAACATCTTCAAAAATTACTTTGCTTAACTGCCGACTGAGATGAATCTTGCACACAGGTTACACCATGAAAGACCTGATTAACAGCACCCCCATTCAGCATAAAGCAGTTTGGAGAGAAAAAACTGTGCCCATATTCCCAAATATTGCTTATAAATGTTCTTTTACATTTAAAGGGGGATATGATATAGATGTGAATAATTTATATTGATATAAATTTTGCTTCATTGATATAAATTTAAGGTCAATTTTGTTATATGTATATGTATTTCTGATATTGATTAAGGTACTGTGATTGTGTAGTTCATTTAAAAATGTAATGTATAATTAGGAAATATAGGTTGTTAATGGATAATAGTCAAGCTTGTAGTAATGTTAGTTAGATTTTCTAGATGTGCATAGATATATTTCAGTTAGGCATTCTTCATATCTTTCAAAGACTACAGAATATGGCATTTAATGTTTCAATTAGGGTTTTTAATGACAATGAGACATATCTGCTCCTGGAAGCACCAGCTACTTCAAGAGGAAGATGGGCATCGAAGAGGCTCCTTATGGTGTTGGTTAGCCATTTGGGCAAGAAACTGTTCTTGCCTGGAATATTGCATAAACTGGACACAAAGAACATGCAGAGAAAGGACTGCTGAACTTGCCTAAAGGTGAGATGATTCTTTGGGATTCCTGACTCATGAAAGAGTCTGTGAAACATTCTGCAGGACAGAGCAGATGGTGACTGAACTGCCTTTGAAATTTCCTGCTTCATGGAAATGTCTGCTGGATACTATGGACCTGTAGGCCAAAGATGGATGCCCCAACTCTACAGAGGAACTTTGGTTGACTGTCCAGGCAGTGAGATGTCTCTATCAGTTCTAGAGTTTTAGAAGTTGCTTACTTCTTGTTTAATTAGGTAATATTATATCCTTCTTGAGTCTTTGATGGAGTTGAAGAATGAATAGATAGTTATAGTTTTCCTTAGTTATGATAAAAAATAAAATAGATATAAATATTGTAACTGTAATTCTTGCTTGATAACAGTTTTGTTAGATGTAATTTTACTATGTTAAAGTGAAAGCCTTTCTTTTTTGTTTAAACAGAAAAAGGGAAAATGATGTAGGTGGGTCTTCTACCTATCTGTTGCTTTCATTGGTTAATTAATAAAGAAACTGCTTGGCCTGATAGGTCAGAACATAGGTAGGTGGGGAAGACAGAACAGAATGCCGGGAGGAAGAAGGCAGTGAGACAGACACCATGGAGCCAGCCACCAGGTCAGACATGCTGAATCTTTCCCAGTAAGCCACCACCTTGTGGTGCTACACAGATTATTAGAAATGGGTTAAGCAAAATATGAGAGTTAGCCAGTAAGAGGCTAGAGTTAATAGGCCAGGCAGTGTTTAAATAAATACAATTTGTATGTTGTTATTTTGAGTGTAAAGGTAGCCATGCGGGAGCTGGTTGGGATGAAAAGCAGGCCTGCTCATCTCATCACTACAGCAAAAAGATTATCTACCATGATTAAGATGATTAAATTGGTTAAATTTATGCAGTCCAGTAAATGTAACAAACCACATGAATAAATTTAAACTCCAAAACTATCTGATTATCTCAATAGATGCAGAAAAAGCCTTTAGCCAAATCTAATGTCACTAAATAATAAAAAAATACAGGGAATATATCTCAACATAATAAAAACTCTCTATATGAAAGTCAACAGCCATCATCATCCTAAATGAAGAAACACTGAGACAATACTATTCCCACTCTTTTTCAATATTGTTCTCCAAACAGTAGTTGGAGAAATAAGGTAAGAGAAGTAAATTAAATGGATACAAACAAAGAAAAAAATTCTAATTATAGCTATTTTCAGGTAACATGCTAGCATACAAAATATTTTACCAGAAATAATCTAGAATTGATCTACTGATTCACTAATGTGTCAGGAAGCAGAATCAACTCATACAAATTAAAGGCTTTTCTATATACCCCTCAAAAACAATAGAGAGAAAGCTATATTAAAGTTAGATAACTAACTTTAATAAACATAGACATAAACTTAACCAAGAACTTTATAATAAGTAAATATATGAAGAAAGGAAGAGACATAAAGTCACTAGAAAGGCACATATCCCATGCTTATGAGTTGGTAGATATAATAATTTGGAGATGGCACTTAATAAAAGGCTATTTATATACCAGTGTAATCCAAAACAAAATTCCCATTTCATTCTTCATACAAAGAAAAAATTCACATAGAATCAAGAAAGAGACCAGATAACAAAATGACCACAAACCAAGAATAATGCTAAGGGATTACAGTTCTAGATCTTAAGTAATAATATATAGTAATAAAAAAAATACAGTGCTGGCATAAAACAGACATGTAGACCAGTGGAATAAAATTGAAGACTGAAACATGTATACATGTAAACTCTGCCATATAACATTTGGAGAGGATGCTAAAAAATTAAGAAAGTATCCTCAGCAAGTGGTGGTGAAGAAAACTGGATGTCCACATACAGAAGAATGAAATTAGATCTGTTTCTATTACCTTGCAAAAATAAACCTAAATCCAAATGAAGCAAATACCTAAATCTGAAAACTTAAATACTAAAACTGCTAAAAAGAAAACATAAAGACAGGCAGTAGATATGGTGTAGGACAGGTCCTTCTGAATAGGATTCTGTTAGCCCAAGAATTGAGGCCAACAATTGACAACTAGACTTCATAAAATTAAAATGTTTCTGCACTGCCAAACAAATAATCTGTGTGAAAAGGAATCACACAGAATGAGACAGAATCTTTGGCATCTACATACCTAACATAGGATTAATATCCAGATCACATAAAGAAATGAAAAAGGGTCCAAAACCAGACCCATTTGAAAATTGTGCTGTGCCTCATGCATGAAGAAAGTGTTCTCAAAAGAAGAAAAGAATGAATAAGAAATGTTATTTAAAAGGTTTGTCATCCCTAGCAACTATATATAAATCGGCAAAAGAACCAAATGCTGGATGAGGTTTGTGAAAAAGGAAACCCTCATTCACTGCTGGTGGGATTGCAAACTGGTGCATGGTTCAGTTACTAAAGAAATCAGTGTGACAATGAAAGCAGTGTGAAGACGAACGTTCACAGCACTAAACACCCACATAAAGCTGGAAAAATCCCACACTAGTGAATAACGGAACATTTGAAAACTTTAGAACAAAAAGAAATGAACTCACCTAAGAGAACTAAATGGCAGGAAATAATCAAATTGAGAGCTGAAATCAACAAAATAGAAACAAAGAAAACAATACAAAGAATGAGAAAAAGAGTTGGTTTTTCGAGAAAATCAACAAAATAGACAAACCTTTAGCCAAACTAAGCAAAAGGCAGAGAAAGAATATCCAAATTAAAAAAATCAGAAATGAAAAGGGGGACATAACAACAGACACAGAGAAAATACAGAGGATCATCAGGTCATATTTTGAAAACTTGTACTCCACAAAATTGGAAAACGTAAAGGAAATGGACAACTTTCTGGATAAATATTACTTACCAAAATTAAATCAAGACCAATATGCAAATTAAACAGACCTATAACTGCTGAAGAAATAGAAACAGTCATCAAAAATCTCCCAATCAAATAAAGCCCAGGACCAGATGGTTTCAGCTCAGAATTCTAAAGACTAATACCAATACTCCTCAAATTATTCCATGCAATAGAAACAGAAGGAACATTGCCAAACTCTTTTAATGAGGCTACAATTACCCCTGATACTCAAACCACAGAAAGACAATACTAAGAAAGGCCAATCTCACTCATGAACATTAATGCAAAAATACTAAATAAAATACTGGCAAGTCGAATCCAAGAACACATCAGAACCATCATCCACTATGGTCACATTGGCTTCATCCCATAGAATCAAGGATGGTTCAACAAATGAAAATCTGTCAATGTAATCCACCATTTAAACAAACTGAAAAATAAAAACCACATGATCATCTCATTAGATGTCTAAAAAGCTTTTGACAAAATACAAGACTCCTTCATGACAAAGGTCTTGGAGAAAGCAGGGATACAAGGAACATACCTAAACATAATAAAGGCAATACACAGAAAGTCAACATCCAACATCAAACTAAATGGAGAGAAACTCCCAGCAATTCTACTGAAATCAGGAACAAGACAAGGTTGACCATCCTCTCCATATCTATTCAATATAGTTCTTGAGGTCCTAGCTAGAGCAATAAGACACCAAAAAGAGATCAAGTGGATACAAATTGGAAAAGAAGACATTAACCACTCACTGTTTGCTGAAGATATTATAGTTTACATAAGTGATCCCAAAAATTCTAGAAAGGAACTTGTACAACTCATAAAGACTTTCAGCAAAGTAGCAGGATACAAGATTAACTAAAATAAATTCATAGCCCTCCTGTACAGAGATGATAAATGTGCTGAGGAAGAAATCAGAGAATCAACACCCTTCACAATAGCCACAAATAGTATAAAATATCTTGGAGTAACTCTAACCAAACAAGTGGAAGACTTGTATAAAAAGAACTTTAAATCTTTGAGGAAAGATCTTGAAGAAGACACCAGAAAGTGGAAAGATCTCCTATGCTCTTGGGTAGGAGGAATTCACATAATAAAAATGGCAATCTTACCAAAAGCAATCTGCAGATTCAACAAAATTCCCAACAAAATTCTTCAAACACCTCAAAAGAATGATACTCAGCTTCATATAGAAAAGCAAAAAAAACCCAGGGTAGCTGAAACAATCCTGAACAATAAAAGAACTTCTGGAGGAATCACAATCCCTGACTTAAAACCCTACTACTGTAGTGTGGAGTGAGGCAGGCTGCATTCCCGCCCGGCTCTCAGCCGCCTGGCTAGCTTATGCCCTGAAATAACAACACACAAACTGTATTCATTTAAACACTGCCTGGCACATTAATTTCAGCCTCTTACTCACATCTTGATTAACCCATATCTAATAATCTGTGTAGCACCACGAAATGGTGCCTTACCGGGAAGATTCTAGGATACGTCCATCTTGGGCCGAAGCTTCATCACATCTGTCTCCCTGAGGAGAGGCACAGTGGTCTGAGTAACTTCCCAGCATTCTGTTCTGTCTACTCCACCCACCTAAGGGCCGGCCTATCAAATGAGCCAGGCAGTTTCTTTATTAACCAATGAAATCAACTCAAACAGAAGACTCTCCTACATTATACTACAGAGCTACAGTACTGAAAAAAAGCCTGGTATTGGCATAAGAACAAACAGGAGGACCAATGGAACCGAATCAAAGACCCAGATATCAATCCACACATCTTAGAACACCTGATCTTTGACAAGAAATCAAAAAATATAAAATGGAAAACAGAAAGCATATTTAACAAATGGTGCTGGCATAACTAGATATCAACATGTAGAAGAATTAAAAAATAGATCCATATCTATCACTGTGCACAAAACTCAAGTCCAAATGAATCAAAGACCTCAACATAAAGCCAGCCACACTGAATCTTATGGAAGAAAAAGTGGGAAGTACTCTTGAACACATTGGCACAGGGAACCACTTTCTAAATATAACCCCAACAGCACAGACACTGAGAGAAACAATTAATAAATGGGACCTCCTGAAATTGAAAAGCTTCTGTAAAGCAAAGGACATGGTTAACAAGACAAAAAGACAGCCTACAGAATGGGAAAAGATCTTCACTAACACCACATTAGACAAAGGTCTGATCTCAAAAACATACAAAGAACTCAACAAATTGGACACCAAAAGATCACATAATCCAATAAAAAAAATGGAGTACAGGCCTAAACAGAGAACTCTCAACAGAGGAATCTAAAATGGCTGAAAGAAGCTTAAGGAAATGTTCAACATCCTTAGTCATCAGAGATATACAAATCAAAACAACTCTGAGCTTCCATCTTACACCTGTAAGAATGGCGAAGATAAAAAACACTAATAACAACTTATGCTGAAGAGGTTGTAGGGAAAAGGGAACTCTTCTGCATTGCTGGTGGGAATACAAGCTGGAATAGCCTCTTTGGATGTCAGTGTGGCGATTTCTCAGAAAATTAGGAAACAAATTTCCTCAAGACCCAGCAATACCATTTTTGGGTATTTATCCAAAAAATGCTCAATTATGCAACAAGGACATGTGCTCAACTATGTTCATAGAAGCTTTGTTTGTCATAGCCAGAACCTGGAAACAACCTAAATGCCCCTTGATCAAAGAATGAATAAGGAAAATATGGTACATTTACACAATGGAGTACTATACAGCAGAAAAAAATTGACATTTTGAATTTTGAAGGAAGATGGATTGAGCTAGAAAACATTATTTTGAGTGAGTTAACCCAGACACAGAAAGACAATTATCACATGTACTCACTCATAGGTGATTTTTAAACATAAAGCAAAGAAAGCCAGCCTATAAACCACAATCCCAGAGAACTTAGCCAATAATGAGGATACTGAGAGAGACTTATATAGAGCTAATCTACATGGGAAGTAAAAAGTCAAAAAAGACAAGATCTTCTGAGTAAATTTGGAGCATGGGGATCTTGGGGGAGGGCTGAAGGGGGGAGGGAAGAGGCATTAAGGGGAACAGATCAAAATGTAGAGCTCAATAAATATCAATAAAAAAACTGAAAAAAGAAATCAGTGTGGGAAATTCTCAAAAAGTTAAAAATAAATCCATTAATTGACCTAACTATAGCATTCCTTGGCATATGCCCAAAGACTTGACATCCTCCTTTACAGATTGTCCCTTGGTCACATTCATTTTTACATGTGATGAAAGAGAAAGAACCTAAATATCCTCCCAATACATGAATAATGAAAATGTGCTACATATATACTTTAGAATAATGTTTAGGTGTAAAGAAAAATGAAATAATGAACTTTGCATATAAATGGCTGGAACTAGAAAAACCATACTGAATGAGTTAAGCCAAGCGAGCACCACAAACATCACATGATTTCTCTTACTGGAGTCTCCTAACTCCAAATCTTCTGATATGAGCCAATATTCTGAGATAACTACATAAGCCAGGAACATAAGAAGCAACCATTGCAGGGGTGTGTGGTTGCAGGAACACGAGAGAAGAATATTAGGGTACAAGTGATCTGACAGGGAAAGGGAAACTGATGGAGGTTCTAATTAGGGAGAAGAGAGGAAGATCAGTACATAAGGAGGGAAGAAATTGAAATAATGATGAGGATTTTTTTGAAAAGTCAAAAAGGAATAATATTATTAAATACTTACCTAAAATACTAAAATACATAATTTATGTCCATGTATAAATACATATGTGGAGTTTAAATGAATATATTTTATCTGGGCTGGCAATGTTCCCTCCAAGAGCCTCGATTATCTAGCAAAAAACCCAACAAGAGGCATGAGAAGCTCTCTTTTGAGTTGTTGACCAGTATTGCCTAAGAGACCTTCAAAACATTGCAAACTACTGCTATTTTCTTTGGATATCCCTTACCCCCAGAGATCAAAGGTAAGTCTATATTTTCTAAGACACCACGTATTTCAGAGACAGACACAAGAGGCCCATGAACTGGAACTGATATGAATGACTCCTCCCTGATACTAACTTTCATGGTGCTAGACATTGCCAGGCAAATTTCTAGTGGAGAAAGCAACCAACAGTCCTATCCTGATACGATACCTGTGAACTCAACAATGATTAGCATATCATAGTAATCCTAATGTTATAGTGCTTTAGTGTAAATCATCGGTTCTCTAATTGAACTTAAGATTCTCTCAACAGGAGAATTATGACTGGTACTAAAAATCTAACCAACTTCTCAGGGCTGGTGAAGTCATGGATCTTAGAGAATAACCTACTACCACTGCTTTATTAAAACAGCACAATCTCTAAAAACAATCTAAATTTTTGTCCTTTTATTGAAAGATATGTGTAGACCTCACCCCTCATCAAGGAAACTTATCTTTGTAACAGACCACTACAGACTTTGGCAACTGAGTTGCATAGGCCACTCCCTATGGATACAGCAGCGAAACAGGTCCCACACCTAAGGCTTGGGAAAAGTTCAAATACACACACAGACACACAGACACACAGACACACACACACACACACACTGTAAAAGTTGTATTTAGGAAAGTATATTGGTAATATATATGTACATGCTCATACATAAATGCATGTAACAACAATTAATGTGAAAAGAAACCATGAATTTGAAAGAGAGCTAGAGAGGGTACATGAAAGGTTTTGGATAGTAGAACAGGAAGAAGAAATGATGTAATAATATTATAATCTTGAAAATAATATAATAACAATAAAATAAAATCTGTCTTATATTTTTATGATTGTGCCTTCCACTCTGTTCCACTTATCAGCTTCTTATCAGCTTGTATAGTATTAGGAAGCAGTAAGTATATTGATTATTCTTATTTTGTATTAAGTGTTGTAAGGAAAAACAATGAGTAGACAAAATCTGTTCTAAAATATTGCTTTTATAATTTTAGGTCCTTTTTACTTCCATGTAAATTTCATTGAGTTTACCTTTACTTAATGCCTGTTGAATATAATGATATACATGGCGTTCAATATATAGAATAACTACCTTTGAAATGTCATCTTAATGATGTTTTATCTTTATGCTTATTAGCATAGTTACCTCTCTTCTTTCTTTATATCAGTTCTACTTGTCCTGGGACCAAGAAGATAGAAAAGAATAGTGCCAAAGAGATAAACTGTCAACACCGTTGTCACTTCTGTTAAAATTATGTAGAGCAAACTAAGCCATGTGTCTATGCATTTGGTAAATACAGTGGGAGCTGTGCTTCTCCAAGGCACAGCAGAATCCCCAATAGAAGGGACCATATATAAAACAGTAGCCACATTTTGTTTTTATTTTTGTATTTATTAATTTAAAATATGTAGGCATTGTATGTGTGTGGACATTTCTTTGTGTGTATACATGTGTATGTGTCTGCATGTACCATGAGTGCTTGTGTCTGGAAGTCAGATAGGACATTACTTAGACTGTATTAGTTTTTGAGGCATCTGTACCTTATCGTCTCAGCTAGACTGGCTCCAGAAAGTCTTAGGGACCCCTCTGCCTCTATCTTCTAAACAGTGGGGCTACAAGTAAGCAAATGTGAATTTTTGTATCTTGTCTTTATTCTCCAACAACAAGCACTTTAGTGACTGATCCACCTCCACAGTCTGTCAACTTTTATTTTAGTAAGTGCAGTCTACTGCAGAGACTGCCACTTGATAAGTGAAATTATTCAGAAAAATATTCGCTTAAAATTCTCACTTTATCGATGATCACACTTGCATTAATACCTTAGCCAAAATTACCTATTATACTTATATAATTAAAAACTACCTGCCTTAAATTTCCTTCTGAGAGCTACCAGGTGAGTCCATACATAAAATACTTCTTTGGAAATTAGTTTTAGTATTTATACTTCCTAAAATTTTATAATAGTTGGCACATCATAAGACTTTTTGTTGCCTGAGTTCCATTTCCCTCATTATTCTTAGAAAATAGTTTCCATGTAGGATACATTTCATTGTATTTTCCCAATTTTTTTATTTATTGATATTTGAAATCTCCAAAGAACTCAGATTACTTAAAGCATAGGTTAATGTTCTTGATTTTTTTCTTCATTACATCCATACAGTGTTAAATAACCAAGATTTGTGTATTAGCTGGCTTTGTATTTCCAACAGCCTTTTGAAATGATGACCTTGCGGTTTCCCATTCTGCCCCTAAAGCACTTAGGTCCAGGTAAAAACAACCTTTCTTAAATCCCCAAAGAATCTTGAATTCTCTTTGTGAGCTCACTAATGGTATCGTTCTTTGTTTTTTTAATAAATCCCATTGCAAGATGGTTTCTGGTCAATTTCCAGTTCCCTACAATACTTGTTTGATCTACAGCTTCTAAACAGCTAATGGTTCATTGGAGTCACTCATTTATATTTGAAATTGCCTTCTAGTGTTCTCAGAAAAAAACTTACTTAATATTCAATAATTCTAGAGTGTGAATTCTGCCATAGATTTAGTAAGTAGCGTTTTATTATAAAAGACTTCTGACAGGCTTAATTGCTGGTCCTTTTCCATTTCAACAATTAAACAGATTATATATGCTGGCATATACCATAGAAGAATCTGAACAGAAAGAGTTTGTCAAAAAATTTGACAAAAGAGATGTATTCATTTCGAACTCTTTATAAATTTAAGGGATGTATCTTTTAGGAGAAAAAAGTCAATTTCAAATTATAGACTTCTTTCTGTTTGTCTGTAGGAAGAACAAACTCATAATTTAATAAGAGTGAAATTGTGAGAAAAAAGGTAATTCTTTTCAATGATTATAGAGGATAATGCTCTTCCATTGGTTATGCATGTAAATGGGACATTGTCCATTGCATATAGGACAATCTTTTCTACCAGTTCCAGTAATAATATCAATCAGGAAACTCATACTTAAAAATATGTCAACTGTTCTTTGAAAATTTCTAATTTTTCTGCAACTGCACTAGGGAGTGTTGTTATGTTACTTTAGATCCCTTACATGTTATGTATTTTTATTTGACTTTTGAATATGGCTATCATTATGACTATGTTTGCAGTGACTCACTGTGTGTTTCTATACAAATTTGTGTTTCTCTATGCACACTTAATACATTGTCAATATGAAAGAAGTTCTTAAAAAATAGCTTTAATCATTAAGATTATGTAGATGAAAAGATGGACAAATAGGTGGTAGATCTGTTTATATTATTTGTGTTTGACTGGTATTTAGTGCCAGAAAAGATTGCTGTTTTCAGTACATTTATTTAAAAAAATATTTGTTTCCTCACTAATGTTATATAATATTCTCTCAAGTCACCATATCAGATAAGATAGAGGAGAAGTCTAGTAAGACTAATACATACACACACACACACACACACACACACACACACACATATATGTATATTTATACATATTTTTATATGTGCAGGCCTCTACCTAAGAATCCAGATAATGAACGTGGCTAATAAGTCTGTGGTGACTGAATTTGTTTTGCTGGGACTTTCTAATTCCTGGGAACTACAGATATTTTTCTTTATAATGTTTTCAATCTTTTATGTGGCAACGGTGGTGAGTAACGTCATTATACTCGTCATTGTCATGTCTGACCGTCATCTACACTCTCCTATGTATTTCCTGCTTACCAACCTTTCTGTTATTGATATGTCTCTTGCTTCCTTTGCCACCCCCAAGATGATCATAGACTATCTAACTGATCATCAAACAATCTCATTTGGGGGATGCATATCTCAGATATTCTTTCTCCACCTGTTTACTGGTACTGAGATTATTTTACTAATGGCTATGTCTTTTGACAGGTATATTGCCATTTGTAAACCCCTCCGCTATGCTTCAATCATTAGTCCCCAGGTGTGTATTGTCTTTGTGGTGTCTTCATGGATTGTGGGAGTCATGCATTCAATGAGCCAGGTCATATTTGCCCTCACATTGCCATTCTGTGGCCCCAATAAAATAGATAGCTTTTTCTGTGACCTTCCTGTGGTATTCCAGTTGGCTTGTGTGGATACCTATGTTCTTGGTCTCTTTATGATTTCAACAAGTGGAATTATTGCATTGTCTTGCTTTATTCTCTTATTTAATTCATATGTTATTGTGTTGGTTACAATAAAGCATCATTCTTCCAGAGGATCATCTAAGGCTCTTTCCACCTGTACGGCCCATTTCATTGTTATTGTCATGTTTTTTGGGCCATGCATCTTCATCTATATGTGGCCACAAAACAGCTTTGTGATAGAAAAGATCCTTTCTGTATTTTATACAATCTTCACTCCTATTATGAACCCAGTAATATATACTTTGAGAAATCAAGAAGTAAATTCAGCCATAAGGAAACTGAAAAGTAAGTTTCTAAATTTCAGTACAGAATCTCCTTCCCATTCTTTTTAGATTAAAATCTTCATTATTGAGTGTAACAGGCTTTATAAAACAGCAATTTATGGTGCTTGTGGGAAAAATACATTTGAAGATTTAAAAGGAAGATAATCAAAATAATTGTTTCCAGAAAAAAAAAAAACTATAAAAAACCACCAGGATTAACTGTTTAGTTAGGATGGTGAATTATCAAGTCATTAGAGATAAGGACCAAATAACAAATACAGCTTAAAGAGGAATAAAATGGTTAAAGGAATTAATTACAGTTGTGAACACACAGAAACTCAAGATACCTCCTAAAGCATGACAAATGAGCAAGAAATTCTGCACTGCTGTGAAAATTAAATCTGTTCCCAAACCATCATTTTCCCATATCCCTAGCCACTTCTATCTCACATCTAAAACAATGTGTAACTCCTGGAGTTAGAGAAATCCTGGTATATGCAAATATAAAAATCTATCTATATTTTAGATGAGGTATAAAGAAACGATGTGAGGTGATTCCCACTAACCGTATTGGCTGAGGAACTCAGTGTCTCACTCTTCATCCAAACACCTCAGTAATCCATGTAGAAGCACTTCTTCAGTACCTCCCTCTGACATGGGGGCTTATGGACTAGTGCAACACCCCTAAAAATCAGACAGTGTTAAAAGGTGTGTTACAAAGCTGATGATTTGTATTTTATCAGGTCCATGAAAGTTAACATTAGGATTAAATCAAGAAAGATATCTCATGATAACAATCAAAGTTATAAAGAGTGATATTTAATTCTAAATTATAATTTATTTTTGTTTTTTGAGACAGGATTTCTCTATGTAGCTTTGACTGTCCTGGAACTCACTATGTAGACCAGGCTGGACTCAAACTCACAGAGATCGACCTGTCTCTGCCTTCCAAGTGCTAAGATGAAAGGTGTGAGCCACCACTACCCTGCTTAACTCTAAATTACTAGACTGCTCTTTTCTTTGGTTAGAGAGTTAGTTTCTGTTTAGTAATGCACTGTTAATTTCATAAGTGTGTTATTATATACAAGTTTGATAAGTGTTTTATCATTATCATTTTTTCCACACTAAGAATGATATCACCCAGCTGACAGTAATTCAAAGTACTAAAAGTTGTAAAATGTTGTGTTTCTGTTTACTGTACTTTGCAAATGATCTTTTAAAAATGAAAGCTCACATTGAGTAAATAACTTACTATTATTTGGAATTTACTAAATACCATTTGTAAAAAATGGTATCTAGTAGATTTTCCTAGGTATAGCCACCAAAGGTAAGATATACAGCAAAAAAATATTTATGCATATTTAGTTGTTTTTATTTACTGGAGTTACTGAGCAAATGAAGGGAACTACAAAAATCATATATGAATTAAGTATTATATGTAAGAAATGAATTAAGAATCAGATATTTCTAACTTTTCAGTTTAAGTAAAATTTGAAAGAGACATACTACTTTTCAACTTTGTGGGTTTTTTTTCATTAAATGTATTAAACAAACAAAAGCAGGCTTAGTGTAAAATTGTGTGATACTGTGTTTAAGATTTTAAGTCAATTTTGAAAATAACAATAGACATTGATGCCATTGGTATAAGGAGATAGCACATTATATCAGTGACAGAACTGGTTAATTCTGGTTTTGAATTTTGTTAGTTTGGATTGTTTCTCTTAGTTATAGTTACATTCTAAGATTCAATGACCTGATTTATTTAAACTACTTTAGCTAATGTTTATAGCAACATTCCCAATAATTATTTCATTTTACACTTATTTGTTCAAGGAATCTACTTTTTAAAATTAAAGTGCTTTTCACAATGTAAAATATTTCTTGTATCTCAAAATATCACTGAAAGGACTATAATGTAAAATGTAATTATCATGAAAATAACTCAAATATGATTTCAGTTAAGTTGATATTTGAAATTTTGAGGAAAAAAAGAAGAATCTTCTAAATATTCTAACTAGAAATAGTAAAATAGTACTCAGAGTAAATGTAAATAAGAAGGAAGTGATAGCATAAATAAAAACAGCAACAATAATTTGAAAAAGAACAAGGAGGGATAAATGAATGGGAGGACATGGAGGGAGGAAAGAGAAGGTGTAATGACTCAATTATATGAGAATCTCAAAAATAAAAGAAATTATAAAATACATGGAGTGTTTTGGAAAGGATATTGTCAATATTCAGTGAATACATGTGCCCAAATCCTTCAGGAAAGTAATTGGTCAGGACACGGCTTTGCAGTGACATATGTAATGAGATTGATAACTGTAGACTTTGTAACCAAGAATGAAGACTGTACAGTCTGTGTTAAAGAACACCAAGTACCACCTTCCTTGGGGTATCAGCATGAGAAGTCAGCATTTAAGGTGTCTTCATGTGTTACCAAAATACTTAAACATATTAAATGGGATCTGCAAAGGGTAATTTTATCACTATGTTTCCTAAATAAGTGGTGGATTGAGAGTCTTTAAGCATAGTAAGAATGGTGGAATTCACCACTGAGTTTCTGAGGCATAAATGAGACCACAAAGCATCACAGGTGATGAGAAGTCAGTTAATGACAACACCAGGCCAAGGATAATTTTAAATAATCTACACTTTGATAATAACAGTGTAATAACACTATTAAGGGGGTGTTGAGATATAGAGGATATTTCTGAGTATTAAGTTGTGCAGGCTAAAAAATAGTTGGTAGACAAAATGGGTGGTAATGACAATCAAATTCTCCAAACAATACTCTCAGAATTATTGCCACAGAATGCCACAAATGCGTAAAGTAAGAAAAAGAAAAGAAAAAATAGGTAGTGGGGCATGAAAATGAGTTTGACTGATAAAGTAGTTTCTAAATATATCTTGAAGATAATTTAAATATGATTGGTTCACTGTGAAACTAGTAAAACTTAAGTATTACAGGTCCTGCAAGCTCTTAGGATAACACTTCAGTTTTATTCAACAGATTCCCTTCTATTGTATAAGATTTTGGCTTTGCAGACCTTAGTATACCCTAAATAACTGACTCTGATCAATTTATGTATGTTTAATGACAGAAGCAAAATACCTGTTAGGAGCATAAGTGAAACCATTTTATGTAACTTAAAAACTAATTCACATGATGTGGAATAATATATTGCCTGTATAGTATTAGTACTATAAACGTGAGCATGATACTTGGCATACCCTAGGCTCCGCTTCTATATCAGGAGATGAAAATGGTGCCACAAATAAATATGAATATGTTTTTACAGATTAGGAGTATAAATCTTATACAGCACACAGTCATGTTCAATGAGTGTTACTATAATTCTGGGTGGCCAATGCTTAGTATTGTCTTGATTTCATAATCACATTGTTTGTCAAAACGTATCTTATAGAGTATGTATTAGGGTATATATTTCATGCACACACTGGCACATGACTATAATGCTAATGTTGTGGTAGTAAGGTTGCTGTGAGTTCAAGGCCAATGTGGGTTATGTAGTGAGTACAAAGCCACCCAGGGCCACATAGTAACACTGTGTCCTAACCACTTCCCCAAAGGAGGGAATTTTAGGATGAAAAGTAAGTAAGAATGTTTATATTAAAGTGTGGAGTGAGCAAGATGCAGATATGAATCATGCTTTTATTACTAGAGGATTTAGACAGGAAAGAAAGGGGGGAGGAGGCAAACTGGGAAGGAAAGACATGGATGGAGGGATGGGGAGAGAATGTGGGGGCAAGAGATAAAAACCACGTGGCTGAGGGAGGAATGGAGAGAAAAGGAAAAGAGAGGTGCTGAAAATCACAATAACAGGGATATTTGTAGCCCAGGAGGACATGAATCCTCAAGTGTGTATGTCATTCAGATGCCAAGAAAAGCCCCTTTTCCTCTTAGCAATCTGCCAGTACAACTGTTATGTGTCATTGAAAACATTTCTTTATTAAGCTTTGTGTGTGTGTCTGTGTGTGTGTGTGTGTGTCTGTGTGTGTCTGTGTGTGTATGTGTGTGTCTGTGTGTGTGAAGTCAGAGGACAACTCTCAGCAGTTAATCCTGACCCTGCAACATTGTGGTATTTGGGATAAAACTCAAGTCTCCAGTCTTTTATGCAAGTGTCTCTACTTTTTGGGTCTTTTTTTTTGGGGGGGGGGCTCGGAAAAACAGTCTCTATAGGTCATTTTTAAAAGACTTTCCTAGCTGTTTGGGCTCTGGGGACCTGGAATTGAGTGCACCCAGGCCGGTGGGAGGTCCCCTCCTTCATTTGACTGCCCGGAGCAAGGTAGGCCTTTGTCTGAGAGCTGCTTGGCCTGCAAGGGGACCTGAAAGTCTGCAGGAGGATCCATCGTTCTTTGGGGTGAGTGAGGAGTGAGGGCCCGAACCGCGGCAGCTGCCCGGAGAGGGACCACCGACTCTCCACAACTCCCCCTGCCACCAGCACACTTCCTGCTCTTCCTGCAGGGGTTATTCTCCCCGGATACCGCCTCTCTCTCCCTGTCCCTTCCCAGCTTGCACCCAGAATCCTCCCCCCCTCCCCCTTCCTCATCCTCCCGTCTTTGGGGCCACAAAATCCCACAGCTCAGCCTGTTTGGGCTCTGGGGACCCGGAATTGAGTGCACCCAGGCCGGTGGGAGGTCCCCTCCTTCATTTGACTGCCCGGAGCAAGGTAGGCCTTTGTCTGAGAGCTGCTTGGCCTGCAAGGGGACCTCACAGTCTGCAGAAGGATCCATCGTTCTTTGGGGTGAGTGAGGAGTGAGTGCCCGAACCGCGGCAGCTGCCCGGAGAGGGACCACCGACTCTCCACAACTCCCCCTGCCACCAGCACACTTCCTGCTCTTCCTGCAGGGGTTATTCTCCCCGATACTGCCTCTCTCTTCCTGTCCCTTCCCAGCTTGCACCCAGAATCCTCCCCCCCTCCCCCTGCCTCATCCTCCCGTCTTTGGGGCCACAAAATCCCACAGCTCAGCCTGTTTGGGCTCTGGGGACCTGGAATTGAGTGCACCCAGGCCGGTGGGAGGTCCCCTCCTTCATTTGACTGCCCGGAGCAAGGTAGGCCTTTGTCTGAGAGCTGCTTGGCCTGCAAGGGGACCTCACAGTCTGCAGAAGGATCCATCGTTCTTTGGGGTGAGTGAGGAGTGAGTGCCCGAACCGCGGCAGCTGCCCGGAGAGGGACCACCGACTCTCCACAACTCCCCCTGCCACCAGCACACTTCCTGCTCTTCCTGCAGGGGTTATTCTCCCCGATACTGCCTCTCTCTTCCTGTCCCTTCCCAGCTTGCACCCAGAATCCTCCCCCCCTCCCCTCCCTCATCCTCCCGTCTTTGGGGCCACAAAATCCCACAGCTCAGCCTGTTTGGGCTCTGGGGACCTGGAATTGAGTGCACCCAGGCCGGTGGGAGGTCCCCTCCTTCATTTGACTGCCCGGGGCAAGGTAGGCCTTTGTCTGAGAGCTGCTTGGCCTGCAAGGGGACCTGACAGTCTGCAGGAGGATCCATCATTCTTTGGGGACACCAAACACCTCCGCGCTCCTTTGAAGGAAGAGATGGGCAGGCGCCAATTCAGGAGCTCCTCCAACAACATGAAAGGCAACATGACATCACCACAATCCAGACATCCCGAAACAACAGAATTGAACACCCTACCCCAGAAGATATAGAAGAAACCGACCTTAAACAGTACTTTATAAAAATGATAGAGGACCTTAAACAGGAGGTAAAAAACTGCCATAAAGAAATGGAGATGACAAACAAAAAGGTAGACGAAATAAATAAATCTCTCAAAGATACCCAAGAAAAACAAGAAAAACAAGAAAAAGCAATCAAACAGTAAGGGAAACAGTACAATACCTGATAAATGAAATGGAGGTATTGAAGAAAACACAATCTGAGGGACGACTGGAAATGGAAACTCTGAGTAAACGAACAGAACTTCAGAGACAAGTATTTCCAACCGAATACAAGAGATGGAAGAAAGAATCTCGGACTCTGAAGATACTATAGAGGAAATAAACTCACAGATTAAAGAACTAAACAAATCTAACAAATTCTTAACACAAAACATTCAGGAAATCTGGGACACCATGAAAAGACCAAACCTAAGAATAATTGGGGTAGAAGAAGGAGAAGAATTACAACTCAAAGGCCCAGAAAACATATTCAACAAAATTATAGAAGAAAACTTCCCCAACCTAAAGAAGGATGTTCCTATGAAGGTACAAGAAGCCTACAGAACACCAAATAGACTGGACCAAAAGAAAGCATCCCCACACAATATAATAATCAAACACAAAACATACAGAATAAAGAACAGATATTAAGAGCTTCAAAGGAAAAAGGTCAAGTAACATATAAAGGGAAACCTATCAGAATTACACCTGATTTCTCAATGGAAACCATGAAAGCCAGAAGAGCTTGGATAGATGTGCTACAGACACTTAGGGAACATGGATGCAAGCCTAGACTATTATACCCAGCAAAGCTTGCATTCACCATTGATGGAGAAAACAAGATATTCCAGGACAAAAACAGATTTAAACAATACGCAGCCACAAATCCAGCCTTGCAGAAAGTAATAGAAGGAAAATCACAAACAAGGAGTCCAACAACGCCGACAATAACTCAGGCATCTAGCGACCCTTCACCAGCACACACTAGAAGAAGGGAAACACACAAACTCTACTACTAAAAATGACTGAAGTTAACAACCACTGGTCATTAATATCACTTAATATCAATGGACTCAATTCACCTATAAAAAGGCACAGGCTAAGAGACTGGATACGAAAACAGAATCCAACATTTTGCTGTTTACAAGAAACACACCTCAACCACAAAGACAGGCACCTACTCAGAGTAAAGGGTTGGGAAAAGGTTTATCAAGCAAATGGCCCTAAGAAACAAGCGGGTGTGGCCATACTAATTTCCAACAAAGTTGACTTCAAACTAAAATCAATCAGAAGAGATGGAAAGGGACACTTTATACTCATAACAGGAAAAATCCATCAGAATGAAGTCTCAATCCTGAATATCTATGCCCCTAATATAAAAGCTCCCACTTATGTAAAAGAAACACTTCTAGAACTCAAGGCAGCCATCAAACCACACACACTAATAGTTGGAGACTTCAACACTCCTCTCTCACCAATGGACAGGTCAATCAGACAGAAACCTAACAGAGAATTGAAAGACTTAATGGAGGTAATGAACCAAATGGACTTAACAGACATCTATAGAACATTCCACCCAAATAGGAAAGAATATACCTTCTTCTCTGCGGCTCATGGAACCTTTTCAAAAATTGACCATATACTTGGTAACAAAGCAAACTTCCACAGTTACAAAAAAATATTAGTAACCACCTGTGTCTTATCGGATCACCATGGATTAAAATTAGAATTCAACAACAATGCTACCCCCAGAAGGCCCACAAACTCATGGAAACTGAACAGTCAACTACTGACCCACACCTGGGTCAAGGAAGAAATAAAGAAAGAAATTAAAGTCTTTCTTGAATTTAATGAAAACAAAGACACAACATACTCAAACCTATGGGACACAATGAAAGCAGTGCTAAGAGGAAAGTTCATAGCACTAAGTGCCCACTTAAAGAAAACGGAGAAAGCACTCATTGGTGACTTAACAGCACACCTGAAAGCTCTGGAAAAAAAAGAAGCAGACTCACCTAGGAGAAGTAGAAGACTGGAAATAATCAAACTGAGGGCAGAAATCAACAAAATAGAAACACAGAAAACAATCCAAAGAATCAATGAAACAAGAAGCTGGTTCTTGGAGAAAATCAACAAGATTGACAAACCCTTAGCCAAACTAATCAAACGGCAGAGGGAGAACACGCAAATTAACAAGATCAGAAATGAAAAGGGGGACATAACCACAGACACAGAGGAAATTCAGAAAATCATTAGATCTTACTACAAAAGCCTGTATGCCACAAAATTGGAAAATGTAAAAGAAATGGACAGTTTTTTAGATAAATACCATATACCAAAGTTAAACCAGGACCAGGTAAATGCTCTAAATCGTCCTGTTAGTCGCGAAGAATTAGAAACTGTTATCAGAAACCTCCCTACCAAAAAGAGCCCAGGACCAGATGGTTTCAATGCGGAATTCTACCAGAACTTCCAAGAAGACCTAATACCTATACTCCTTAAGGTATTTCATAATATAGAAACACAAGAGTCACTGCCAAATTCCTTCTATGAAGCTACAGTTACCCTGATACCTAAACCACACAAAGACTCAACCAAGAAAGAGAATTACAGGCCAATCTCACTCATGAACATGGACGCAAAAATTCTCAATAAAATACTGGCAAACCGAATCCAAGAACACATTAGAAAAATTATCCATTACGATCAAGTAGGCTTCATCCCAGAGATGCATGGCTGGTTCAACATACGAAAATCTATTAATGTAATCCATCATATAAACAAACTGAAGGAAAAAAACCATATGGTCATCTCATTAGATGCTGAAAAAGCATTTGACAAAATTCAGCACCCTTTTATGATAAAGGTCTTGGAGAGATTAGGGATACAAGGGTCATTCCTAAATATAATAAAAGCTATTTACAGCAAGCCGACAGCTAACATCAAATTAAACGGAGAGAAACTCAAGGCTATCCCACTAAATTCAGGAACACGACAAGGCTGTCCACTCTCTCCTTATCTCTTCAATATAGTGCTTGAAGTTCTAGCAATAGCAATAAGACAACATAAGGGAATCAAGGGGATTCAATTTGGAAAGGAAGAAGTTAAACTTTCATTATTTGCAGATGATATGATAGTATACATAAGCGACCCCAAAAACTCCACCAAAGAACTCCTACAGCTGATAAACTCCTTCAGTAACGTGGCAGGATACAAGATCAACTCCAAAAAATCAGTCGCCCTCCTATACACAAAGGATAAGGAAGCAGAGAGGGAAATCAGAGAAGTATCACCTTTCACAATAGCCACAAATAGCATAAGATATCTGGGAGTATCGCTAACCAAGGAAGTGAAGGATTTATTTGACAAGAACTTTAAGTCTTTGAAGAAAGAAATTGAAGAGGATACCAGAAAATGGAAGGATCTCCCCTGCTCGTGGATTGGGAGGATCAACATAGTAAAAATGGCAATTCTACCAAAAGCAATCTATAGATTCAATGCAATCCCAATCAAGGTCCCATTAAAATTCTTCACAGAGATTGAGAGGACAATAATCAACTTTATATGGAAAAACAAGAAACCCAGGATAGCCAAAAAAATCTTATACAATAAAGGTACTTCTGGAGGCATTACCATCCCTGACTTCAAACTCTATTACAGAGCTACAGTATTGAAAACGGCTTGGTATTGGCATAAGAACAGAGAAGTTGACCAATGGAATCGTATAGAAGACCCGGATCTTAAACCACAAACCTATGAACACCTGATTTTTGATAAAGGAGCCAAAAGTACACAATGGAAGAAAGAGGGCATCTTCAACAAATGGTGCTGGCATAACTGGATGTCAACCTGTAGAAGAATGAAAGTAGATCCATATCTATCACCATGCACAAAACTCAAGTCCAAATGGATTAAAGACCTCAATATTAATTTGAACACATTGAGCTTGATAGAGGAGAAAGTGGGAAGTACTCTACAACAAATGGGCACAGGGAACCGTTTCCTATGCATAACCCCAGCTGCACAGACTTTAAGGGCAACATTGAATAAATGGGACCTCCTGAAGTTGAGCAGCTTCTGTAAAGCAAAGGACATTGTCACTAAGACACAAAGGCAGCCTACTGACTGGGAAAAGATCTTCACCAACCCTGCAACTGACAAAGGTCTGATCTCTAAAATATATAAGGAACTCAAGAGACTAGACCTTAAAATGCCAATTAACCCAATTAAAAAATGGGGCGCTGAACTGAACAGAGAATTCTCAACAGAAGAAGTTCGAATGGCCAAAAGACACTTAAGGTCATGCTCAACCTCCCTAACTATCAGGGAAATGCAAATCAAAACAACTTTGAGATATCATCTTACACCTGTCAGATTGGCTAAAATCCAAAACACCAATAATAACCTTTGCTGGAGAGGTTGTGGGGTAAGGGGCACACTCATCCATTGCTGGTGGGAATGCAAACTTGTGCAACCACTTTGGAAAGCAGTGTGGCGGTTTCTCAGGAAATTCGGGATCAACCTACCCCAGGACCCAGCAATTCCACTATTGGGAATCTACCCAAGAGATGCCCAATCATACAACAAAAGCATATGCTCATCTATGTTCATAGCAGCATTATTTGTAATAGCCAGATCCTGGAGACAGCCTAGATGCCCTTCAGTGGAAGAATGGATGAAGAAACTGTGGAATATATACATGCTAGAATACTACTCAGCGGTAAAAAACAATGACATCTTGAATTTTGCAGGCAAATGGATGGAAATAGAAAACACTATTCTGAGTGAGGTAACCCAGACCCATAAAGATGAACATGGGATGTACTCACTCATATTCGGTTTCTAGCCATGATTAAAGGACATCGAGCCTATAAGTTTGGGATCCTTGAGAAGATAATAAGAAGGTGAACTCCCAAAAAAGATATAGTAATCCTCCTGGATATTGGAAGTAGACACGATCGCCAGGCAAAATTGGGAACTTGAGGGTTGGGCAAGACTGGGCCAAGGGAAGATGGGGAGAGAAAAGTGTGAAGGGGAGAGCGGGGGGAGCTCGGAGGAATGGGGTGCTTGGGATATAGGAAGGGTGGATATGAGAGCAGGGAAGCATATATCTGAATTTAAGGAGCTACCTGAGGGTTGTCAAGAGACTTGACCCTAGAGGGGTTCCCAGGTTTCCAGGGAGACGCCCCCAGTTAGTTCCTTGGGCAGCTGAGGAGAGGGAGCCTGAAAAGGCCAGTTCCTATAGCCATACTGATGAATTTCTTGCATATCACCATAGAACCTCCACCTGACGATAGATGAAGAAAATGACAGAGCCCCACCTTGGAGCACCGGACTGAGCTCCCAAGGTCCTGATGAGGAGCAGAAGGAGAGAGAACATGAGAAAGAAAGTCAGGACCGTGAGGGAACCTCCAGCTGGCGACAGATGGGGAAGGTGACTGAGCCCCACATTGGAGCACTGGACTGAGCTCCCAAGGTCCCGATGAGGACCAGAAGGAGCGAGAACATGAGGGAGAAAGTCAGGAACGAGAGGGGTGCGTTCACTCATGGAGACGGTGGGACAGAACTAATGGGAGATCACCAACTCCAGTTGGAATGGGACTGATGGATCATGCGACCAAACCCGTCTCTCTGAGTGTGGCCAACAGCGGGGGCTGACTGAGAAGCAAAGGACAATGGCTCTGGGCTCTGATTGTTCTTCATGGACGGGCTCTGTGGGAGCCTTCTCAGCTTGGTCGATCACCTTCCTGGACCTGGAGGGAGTTGGGAGGACCTTGGTCTTAGCATAGAGTGGGGAACCCGGATGGCTCCTTGGCCTTGAGAGGGAGGGAGGGGAGGTATGGGTGGAGGGGAGGGGAGGGAAGGGGGAGAAGGAGGGGAGAGAAAGGGGAGAAGGAGGGGAGGGAGGGGGGAGGAGGAGGGAAGGAGATGGAAATTTTTAAATATAAAAAAAATAAACCATGAGAAAAAAAAAAACAAAAAAAAAAACAAACAAAAAAAAAATAAATAAAAGACTTTCCTAAAGTTAGCTACTAGGTAGCTATACAAAAATCCTCCCTCCTTGTTCTCTCCACTCTGAGAATCAGTGTCAACGGAGTATAAACTGGGATCTGCCCTCAAATCTCTGCTAGGAACATAGATGAGATCATTTTATATAACTTAAAACCCATTTTATGCTATTTGGAAGAAGGCAATGCCGGTAAGATAAGAGATGCTACCCCACAGCTCTTATGAGACAGGACTACTCTGGACCTGGAGCTCAGAGAGGAGTCAAGCCCAAGACAGGCCTTCATATGCTAATGATAACTCTAAGGTGGCCTTGATATGTAGACCATCACTAACCTGAGACCCTGCTCAGTGAAAGGATTTAAAAACTGGAACTATCCTCTAGCAAGTGGTCCTGAGTTTGGCTTCTCTGACTGCTGAAATTCTGACACTGTTGCTGGGATGGGTCATGCTTGCCTGTCAGAAATAGCCACTGGCTAATGCTCTCAAGGACCTTCTGGACCTCCATCAGTGCCTTCCTCCCAGCCGGCCACATCTAAAGGATGTGTTGAGCCTGCAAGCTTCTGAAGCATCCTCCCTGGAGAAAATCCCCAGTGGATCCCTGCAGTGATAAATTCTGCCCAATCAACTATGTCTGTTTAACTTTTATGTTAGTGTGATATTATAATGAATATCTGTGTGAATAACTGAGCATATTAAAAAGACATATCTTGTATGAACTTCCTAACTGACACAGCCAATCAGCCACAATCTCCACAAAATTCATCTGGGTAAAGGAGAAATCTTTGGCCAGGAACCAGAAATCTTGTTAGAGCTACAATGAGAGTCATTACTTTTCATAAAGAAAGAAATAGTAGTACATGCTTAAAGGTGCCTGAGTCTAAAGAAGACCAGTAATCAGTTTGCTGATGATATTGTTCAGTAGCTAGAGAAAGAAGATAACCTAAAATAATAACCACAGCCCAGCCCACAAACCCCATTTTTTTGTGTGTGTGGCAAAAAAAAAAAAAAAAAAAAAAAAGACAGAATCAACAAGGGTCTGCTCTCAGTGGAAGATACCAACCCAAGCAGCCTGAGAAGGCAAAGAGTAATGTCCTATAGGCAGGCTCTGAGCATTCTCCCCTCAGTACTTATACCACCATTGGGAATGGGAAAACAGACCTCTTTATCTTTATTTTTCATTTACTTTTATTATCTAAATAAAACGTTAGTTCTTATCTTTCTTTTTATTCTTTATCCCTTCTCTGATGATAGGCATTTGTAGACATGATAAAAACAAACTGATTAAATCAGAGCAATCCAAACACATATATAAAACATTTTACTCCTGGTCTCTTCCCATTAATTTTTATTCTTTGTAAAATTCGTACAACATATATTTTTTTTTATTATAATCCTTCTCACCCTTCAACTTCTCCCAGTTCTCACTCACACTCTCTCTGTCTGGCTTCTAGTCCTTTCTCTCCCTTAAAGCAAAAACAAAATAGCTATTAGAAACATAGCACCTTATGTGTGCTGGCAAACTACTCCTGAGCATAGGGCTTACCCTCCAGTAGGTTCCACCCCAGTGTTATTCTACTGTAAGAAATTGAGTTTTCCATTTTCCCAGCAGCTATCAGTTTGGAATAGCTTCTTGACTGGTTGTGGGATGTTGTACCTACTTCATTTTCTTGCTAGGATTTTTTCTGTCTTGAGCTTCTGCAGGTCTTATGCACACTGTCATAGTCTCTTTAAGTACATTTATGCATCTTCCCTGTTATGTCTGGAGAAAAGGTTCCTTAAAATTGTCCACTGCCTCTTTCTCTTATAGTCTTTCCATGCCCTCCTCTGCATAGGCCCCTGAGCCCTGATAAACACATTTCCATCCAGGGTCAAGCACTCCCAAAGTCTCCTGCTCTCTCCACTTTTATTTAGTTATGTGTCTCTATTAATTTTCATCTAGTGTAATAAGTTTCTCTAGTGAGAGCTTGCATGAGTTTAGGAAGTGACAGTGTGTACCGACCCGAAGGTCTGGGAAGTGACTGGAGTCATCTCAGCCCCACCAGCTGCTCCTGGGTGAGCTGGCCTTGGCAGAGAGATGGGACTGGATCCATCAAGATCGTTCAGGACTGCTGGGATTTGAGGGTGATTATCTGTGTTAGAGTGGGATTTATTTGGAGGAGTGTGTGAAAATAAAATAAAGCATAAAAGGGCCTTCAACAAAAGCAGACTGTCTTTTAATCAGTACAATGAGGGGACACAGGTTTGTTGAGGGACTGCATACATATGACACAGGGGCCTTGGAGTTTTGTGTCTACAGGTATAACAATATGTCATTAGAAGTCTTTATTTCAATATTTTTGAGAAGTTCATATTAGTATTTTTATAATTTCTACCTTCCCTATTCCCTGTTCAACTTCTCCCAAGTACGCTCTACCTACTATTTTCTTCCAAATTCATGACCTCATCTTTTAAAATTATTCCTGAAGGAGTTTCTTCATAACTGTTAGAGTAATCTCTGCTCATGTGGGATAGGCCTCCACCCATCCTGAGGTGTTTATAAATACAACCAAATTTTTATAGTCTAAAACAGAGGGACTGACTTCAGAAAAGTCCAGTTCCCGTGTTACCTGGGCCCATTTCCTCAAGCCTGGATCCCTGCAGGGTTTACCTGAGCACAGGTGGGACATCTAAAAGTTATGCCTTTTTAAATTTGGGGCATAATACCCAAGTCTGAAGAGTTCAGCAGTTTAATGGCTCCTAGGTGGTTGGCTTGGTAGAGATATGTAAACACTTTGTGGAAAGGTTGACTGTGCCTTGCAGCAGCCTTCAGCATCCTTGATTATCCTGTGAGGCCAATTCTCATTGCCAAGTCAATCATTCCCAGGGTGAGAATCTGGGCTTATTGACTCCGCCTCTACAATGTAAGTCCATTGCTGAAAGATGTCGGGACATGAACTCACACAGGCCAGAATTGAGGCCTACTCCTCCCAGAGTATTTCCTTTCATTCTTTTTTTTTTAAGTTTCCTTTTAAGTAGCATATATGTGCCTTATATAAAATCTTTTTTTATTTATATTGAGTTGTACATTTTTCTCTGCTCCCCTCCCTGACTCTCCACTACCTCTTTCAACCCTCCCCAAGGTCCTCCCATGCTCCCAATTTACTCAGGAGACCTTGTCTTTTTATACTTTCTACTTCCCGTGTAGATTAGATCTATGTAAGTCTCTCTTAGTGTCCTTATTTTTGTCTAAGTTCTCTGGGATTGTGGTTTGTAGGCTGGTTTTCTTTGCTTTATGTTTTAAAAAACACCTATGAGTGAGTACATGTGATAATTGCCTTTGTGAGTTTGGGTTACCTCACTCAAAATAATGTTTTCAGGCTCCATCCATTTTCCTGCAAAATTCAAAATGTCATTATTTTTTCTGCTGTATAGTACTCCATTATGTAAATGTACCACATTTTCCTTATTCGTTCTTTGGTGGAGGAACATTTATGTTGTTACCAGGTTCTGGCTATGACAAACAATGCTGCTATGAACATAGTTGAGCACATGTCCTTGTGGCACAATTGAGCATCCTTTGGATATATACCCATAAGTGGTATTACTGGGTCTTGAGGAAGTTTGTTTCCTAATTTTCTGAGAAATTGCTACACTGACATCCAAAGAAGCTGTACCAGCTTGGATTCCCATCAGCAACGCAGAAGTGTTCCCTTTACCCCATAAACTCTCCAGCATAAGTTGTCATCAGTGTTTCTGATCCTGGCCATTCTTACAGGTGTAAAATGGAACCTCAGAGTTGTTTTCATTTGCATTTCTCTGATGACTAAGGATGTTGAACATTTCCTTAAGTGTCTTTCAGCCATTTTAGATTCCTCCGTTGAGAGCTCTCTGTTTAGGTCTGTAATTCATTTTTTTATTGGATTATTTGTACTTTTGACCAATTTCTATAGTTCTTTGTATATTTTGGAGATCAGACCTCTGTCTGACGTGGGGTTATTGAAGATCTTTTCCCATTCTGTAGGCTGCTGTTTTGTCTTGTTGACCATGTTTTTTGCTTTTCAGAAGCTTTTCAGTTTCAGGAAGTCCCATTTATTAATTGTTTCTATCAGTGTCTGTGCTACTTGGGGTTAGATTTAGGAAATAGTCTCCTGTGCCAATGTTATCAAGTCTATTTTCCACTTTCTCTTCTATAAGATTCAGTGTGGCTGGCTTTATGTTGAGGCTTTTGATCCATTTGGAGTTGAGTTTTGTTCATGGTGATAGATATGGGTCTATTTTATTCTTCTACATGTTGATATCCAGTTATGCCAGCACCACTTGTTAAATATGCTTTCTTTTTTTATTTGATATTTTTTTGCTTCTTTTTCAAAAATCAGGTGATTGAAGGTGTGCGGATTAATATCCAGGTTTTGATTCAGTTCTATTGGTCCTCCAGTCTCCTCTTATGCCAGTACCAGGCTGTTTTCAGTACTGTAGCTCTTGTAGAACACCAAATAGACTGGATCCAAAAAAAGTCCTCCTGCCCCATAATAATCAAAACACTGAACATACAGAGTAAAGAAAGAATATTAAGAGCTACAAAGGAAAAAGGCCAAGTAACATATAAAGGTAGACCTATCAGAATTATACCTGAATTCTCATTGGAGATAATAAAAGCAAGAAGGTCATGGTCAAGCATTATGTCGACATTAAGAGACCACGGATGCCAGATCAGACTACTATACCCTGTAGAAGGAATGGCAGGCTGTGTCCCGCCAACCGGCTCCCACATAGCTAGCTTTACATCCGAAATAACAACACACAAATTGTATTTATTTAAACACTGCTTGGCCCATTAGCTCTAGCTTCTTACTGGTTAACTCTCACATCTTGACTAACCCATTTCTATTAATGTGTGTAACACCGTGAGGTGGTGGCTTACCGAGAAGATTCTAACCTACGTCCATCTTGGGCCGGAGCTACATGGCGACTGACTCACCTCCTTCTACCCAGCATTCTGTTCTGTCTACTCTGCCCACCTAATTTATTGCCCTATTAAAAGGCCAAGGCAGTCTCTTTATTAACCAATGAAAGTAACACATAGACAGATGATCCTCCTACATCACTTCTCCCTTTTCTGTTTAAACAAAAAAGAATGGCTTTCATTTTAACATAGTAAAATTACATATAACAAAACAGTTATGAAGCAAGAATTACAGTTACAATATTTATAACTATTTTATCTTTTATCATAACTAAGGAAAACTAAAACTATGACTATCCATTCTTCAACTTCATCAAAGACTCCAGAAGGATATATTATCTAAGTAAACAAGAAGTAAACAACTTCCAAAACTCTAGAAATGACAGAGACATCTCACTGTCTGGACAGTCACCCAAAGTTCTTTTGTACCATTGTGGCATCCATCTTCAGCCTACATGCCCATAGTATCCAGCAGTCATTTTAATGAAGCAGGAAAATTTCAAAGACAGTTCAGTCACTTTCTTTTGTGTCCTGCAGAATGTCTCACGAATTTTTTCATGAAACAGGAACCCCAAAGGATCATCTCACCTTTTGGCAAGTTTAGCAGTCCTCTCTCTGAAGGTTCTTTATGTCCAGGTTGTGCAACAGTCCAGGCAAGAGAAGTTTTTTGCCCAAATGGCTAACAAACTCCATAAGTAGCCTCTTCGATGCCCATCTTTCTCTTAAAGTAGATTGGTGTTGCCAAGAGCAGATGTGTCTCATTGTCATGAAAAGCTCTGAGTTATTAAAACATTTAAAATGCCTTATTCAGTAGTCTTTGAAAGACATGAAGAATGCCTATCTGAAATATATCTATGCACATCTAGAAAATCTAACTAACATGACTACAAGCTTGACTATTTTTGATGATTATCCATTAACAACATATACTTCCTAATTATACATTACCTTTTAAAATGAACTACACAATCACAATACTGTAATCAATATCAGAAATACATATACATATAACAAAATTGATCTTAAAATCCATACCAATGCAGATTATTCATATCTATATCATATCCCTCTTTAAATGTAAAAGAACATTTATAAACAATATTTGGGAATATGGGCACAGTTTTTTCTCTCCAAACTGCTTCTTGCTGAATGGGGGTGCTGTTATTTAGGTCTTTCATGGTATAACCTGTGGGCTAGATTCATCTCAGTCAGCAGTTAAGTAATTTTTTGAAGGTGTACACAGCAACCTTTCAGGAGGGCGTAGTCTATCATACCATATTGGGATAGAAGCAATCCACAGGGTCTCATCCTCTGTGAAAACAAAAGAAGACCCTCTCCAAAGCATCATATCCTTAGAACCAAATTCTAAAGTCAAGATACCTTTAAAACATATATGCAGGTTCAGCTTAGCAGCCTATTTAATAAAATGGTTTTTTGTACTTAGATCCTTTACAGTCAAAAGTTTTAAAGAAAACACAATAATACAAAGAATCCAGACTCTCTGTGAATTTTCCATTTTTATGTGGCTTATTTTTACTCTATCACTTTATTTTATTCTGTCTCTTTAAAGACTTTACCCTTTTTTAAGGCATTAACTTTATTCTCTATATTTTTTTCTTCTCCTTCCCAAGCCTACATATACTCATCCAACATTGTGATCCATTTAGAGGTCTTTTATGTCTGAATCTGTCCTTTTGTGAATCTGTAATTTTTTTACTATCCAGGAGTATTTTTGCTTTGCAGTTTTAAATTGCTAAGAGCTTAAGAATCTAAGCTGTGACATTCCCAGGTCAAAAACAGGTACTGCCTGCTTGCCCCGCCTAGTGCAACATGGTGGAGCTGTTTGGACCTCTGATCCTTGCACATTGCACCACTAGCATGGCGGAGCTGCTTGTGCCTCTGAGCCACAGCACACAATGACTCCCTTTCAGGCACACAGCAAGTCTAGTTGCCATCAAACAAATCGTTGCACTTTACTCCAAATGCTCCATTCAAAGACTCTGTCTCCCACCGGAGCCAGACAGATCACAATGGCGGCACAGCCCAGAAACTGGTATTTCAAAACCGCCACTTTCTAGTTGGCATGATAGGTCAGAACATAGGTAGAAGGGGAGACAGAAAGGAATGCTGGGAAGAAGGCAATGAGGCAGAAGCCATGGAGCCAGCCACCAGGTCAGGCATGCTGAATCTTTCCCGGTAAGCCACCACCTCATGGTTGTGATACATAGATTATTAGAAATGGGTTAATCAAGATGTGAGAGTTAGCCAATAAGAGGCCAAAAAAATGGGCCAGGCAGTGTTTAAATGAATACAGTTTCCATGTTATTATTTCCGGGGCAAAGCTAGCTATGCAGAAGCTAGGCGGGATGAAAAGCAGGCCTGCCCACAGCTCCTTCTACAATACCCAGCAAAACTTTCAATCACTACAGAAGGACAAAACAAGATATTCCATGACAAACCTAGATTTAACCAATACCTAGCCACAAACCCAGCCATACACAAAATACTAGAAGGAAAACTCCAACCCAAGGAAGTTGGCTACACCAACAAAAGCACAGACAATTGATGGTTTCATAGCAACCAATCCCAAAGAAGGGAAAAACTCACAAAGTCACATCACCAGCAATGAAAACTAAATTAAAAGGAGACAGCAATCACTGGTCATTAATATCCATTAATATAAATGGACTGAATTCACGTATAAAAAGGAACAGGCTAACAGATTGGAAACAGAAATAGAATCCATCCTTCTTCTGCATACAAGAAACATCTGTCAACTTCTAAGACAGACATCATCTCAGAGTAAAGGGTTGAGAAAAATATACCAATCAAATGGACCTAAGAAACAAGTGAGTGTAGATATCCTAATATCTAACCAAACAGAATTCAAGCTAAAATCAGTCAAAAGAGACAAAGAATGTCATCTCATATAAGTCACAGGAAAAATCCATCAAGAGGAAATCTCAATATTGAACATCTATGCCCCAAATACAAGGGCACCCTCATATGTAAAAGAAACATTTCTAAAGCTTAAATCATACATTAAACCCCACACACTAATAGTGGGAGGCTTCAACACCTCCCTCTCATCACTGGACAGGTCAGTCAGACAAAAAATAACAGAGAAATAAAAGAAATAACAGATGTTATGACTCAAATGGACTTAACAGACATCTATTGAATACTCCATCCAAACAGAAAAGAATATACCTTCTTCTCAGCACCTCATGGAACCCTCTCAAAAACTTACCACAACCAAAGAACAGATAAGGAAAATGTGGTATATTTACACAATGGAGTACTACATTGCAGAAAAAGCCCCGACATCTTGAAAACTGCAGGCAAATTGGTGGATCTAGAAAACATCATATTGAGTGAGGTAACCCAGATACAAAAAGACAAATATCATATGTATTCACTCATAAGTGACTTTTAAAGATAAAGCAAAGAAAACCAGCCTATAATCCACAATCCCTGAAAACCTAGACAACAATGAAGACTCTGAGAGATATACATGGGTCTAATCTATCTAATCTCCATGGGAAGTAGAAAGAGACAAGATCTTCTGAGTAAATTGGGAGCATGGGGACCATGGGAGTGGGTTGAAGGGGAGGGGAGAAGTAGGGAGGAGAGCAGAGAAAAATTTATAGCTCAGTAAAAATCAATAAAAAGAAATGGAATGGAAAGGTGAATGTTTGAGTAAAAATAGTTTAAATTTACAATTTACTTGCACCGCAGGATGCTCCCAGGCTTAGCAGTACCCTATGTTGCATAAGTCACCAACTACTTTACAGAATAGAATTATATTGGGAAATAAGACTTTCCAGAAGTCTGCTGCTCCTGTGCAGTCTGCCTTTGCAGACCTTACCAGAAAAACCTCCTTAACTACAGGGAAGATGAATAATTCCTATCTCACATGACAGGGGTAGAGTTTCTCTCTCTAAGTGGATAACCTTAAAGCCTACACCCACATCTATTTTTATTGGGGTTATTTATTTCTTGATTTCCAATTTAAAAAATCTTTTTATCTTCTGGATTACTAACCCACTATCATATTTATAATTGGTTACGATTTTAATGACGGTGTTCTTTGCCATACAGAAGCTTTTCAGCTTCATGAGGTTCCATTTATTAATTGTTGTTCTTTTGCTCTTAGTGTCTTTATACTACTGGTGGTTTCTTTCTTTCCAGAATATCATCTCCTGTATCAATGAGCTCAAGCCTATTTTGTCTATTAAGATTGACCAGCATCATTGCTGAAAAGGCACTTTTTCCCCCTTCAGTGTATATCTTTAGTTTCTCTTTCCTTGCTATGTGGAATTATGTCTGAGTCTCCAATTTTACTCTACCAATTGATGTACCTGTTTTATGTCAATATCAAGCCTTCTTTTTTCTATTACTGTAGCCTGGTAAAACAACTTGAAATCTGGAATGGTGATATGCCTAAAAGCTTTTTATTATTACTCAGGATTGTTTCAGCTATCTTGGTATGCATGTGTATATGTGCTTCCATATGAAGTTGAAGATTTCCTTCAATTTCTGTAAATAATTGTGTTAGACTTTTAATAGAGATTGCAATTGAATCTGTAGAATGCTTTTGGTAGGATGGCCTCTTTCAGTATATTAATCCCAATGATCCATTAGCATGGGAGATCATTACATCATCTGATATCTTCTTCAATTTCTTCCTTCAATGTCCTGAATTTTGTATCATGTAAGTCTTTCATTTTCTTGGTTAGAGTTCTCCTTAAATCTTTTATGAGGCCATTGTGGAAGGTATTGTTTCCCTGATTTCTTTCTTAGTCCACTTGTTACTTGTACACAGGGAGGCTACTGATTCTTATGTGTTACATTTAAATCCTGCTATTTCACTGAATGTGTGTATCAGATATAGAAGTTTCCTGATAGAGTTTTTAGATTTTTTTACTATAAAAAAATCTTATAATCTGTAATTAAGGATACTTGGATGTCATTGTTCTTATTTGAATTCCCTTGATCTCTTTCAGCTGTCTTGTTCTTCTAGATAAGAATATTTCAAGTACTCTGTTCAATATGTTTAGAAACATTATATATCCTTTTTCTACTACTGATTTTAGTGGAAACACTGAGTGTCTCTCCATTTAGAATGATGCTGGCTGTGGGCTTGCTGCAATTGCCTTCGTTAGGTTGAGGTATATTCCTTTATGCTTAGTCTTTCCAGGACTTTAACTCAAAGAGATGTCAGATTTAGTGAAAGGCCTCCTCTGTTTATAATAGGATGATCATGTATTTTTGCCTTTTTGACTGTTTATATGGTGAGTTACATTTACTGATTTACATGTATTGAACTATCCCTTCATCTATGGTGTTAAGTCAAGTTGATTATGGTGGATAAGTCCTCTGTCAGATGTAAGGTTGATGAAGCTTTTTTCCCATTCTGTAGGAGACATTTTGCCTTATTTTCCATGTCCTTTTTCTTATAGATTTTCATTTTCAGGAGGTCCCATTTTTTGATTATTGCTCTTAGTGTCTGTGCTACTGGTGTTATATTCAAGAAGTGCTCTCCTGTGCCAATGTGTTCAAGGCTACTTTCCATTTTCTCTTCTATAAGGTTCAGTGTAACTGGATTTATGTTAAGGTTTTTTGTAGTATGAGGCTGCTTGTTTGTTCCCAGCTGCTCAGTCCCAGAATATCTACACAGAAACTGTATTAATTAGATCACTGCTTGGCCTATTAGCTCTACCTTCTTATTGGCTAACTCTTGCATCTTAATTTAACCCATTTCTATTAATCTGTATATCACCACAAAGTTGTGGCTTACTGGCAAGAATCTGTCCAATGTTTCACCAGAATCTGCTTTGTAACATGGGCACAGAGAATAATGAGAGGCCACAATACATAGTCTGCTATAGGGGTAGGAATGAGATTGGGTGGTTATATAAAGGGGATAAGAGAAAGTAAAGATCTGAAGCTCACTCATCTGTTTTTCTGGTCTCTTTGCTTCTCTGCCAGCCTTGGCTAGAGGGTTTCTAGAGAAATCCTGTTGGGGGCTGGAATTACAGAAAGAGTATGGACAAAGATTTGAGGTGAAGATTCTCTGAATATGGTGGCAGAGAGAAGGGAAAGGTGGTCTGTAATAAAAATGAGGATGACTTTGGAGGATAGGTGTTAGAGATAAAAATATGCAGTTATGGGTACCCCATGAGGGATTTTTCTGATGGTGGAAGACGCCCCCCACCCTAAATCCTACTTCTGCTGGCACCCACATAAAAAGCCACAGAAGAAGGAGGCTTTTGCTTTGTGCCTGCTTATTCTCATCCTCTCAGTGACTTCATCTACCTGACTGCTGAACCATTCCTTTGCTAGAGTTAGAACCTACTCCTTTAGGATTCCAAGTAGACAGCATTGTTGGACCGCCAGCCTGTAAGCCTCTGTAATAAATCTCCTTTTAATGTAAAAAAATAAAATACCCTAAAAATATGCAGTTATGCTTTGTTGACTCCCTTATCCCTACTGAATAGAGACAGAGGAATGGATGGGGGTAGAAATGAGGTAGGGAGAGGGAACAAGAGGAGAGGAGGGAGGGGGAACTATGGTTGGTATGTAAAATAAATAAATAAAAATATGTAGTTAGCCTATCTGTCTCCATGGCAGGAATTGTCTGTAAGCTCCCTGGGAATGCCTGCTGGTGTTTGGCTGGGATAATAAGTAGTAAGTGGAGGGGGGAAGTGTGGAGGGCAAGTCTATGTAAATCATGAGAGATGGGGAAGTGGGGGAGAGAGATTGTAGCAAGTGATCTGCTACTGGCAAATGAATTGGGAGGAGTGGGGGGAGAGGAAAATAGCTGCAATTAGCCTACCTGCCTCCTTGGTCTGAGTTTATATCACATTTTCATTATGCATTCAGCCGTTGATGGACATATATTTCAGTTCCATGTCCTAACTACTGTCAAAGACAGGCCTCAACAAAAATACTTTTTAGAATAGAAAGAAATAAAAGTAAGAAATATGAAAAGGAATAAAAATAATAAGACAGAAAACATAAGACACTATCAGGAGTGTATTTCAGGAATCACTCAGACCCTGGAATCACTCATGTTTATTTTTCCACAGCTTTTATACCCAATGTAAACTGCAGGAGAAGGTAATAAAAGACTTTATTAACATGATACAAAAGATTAACTCACAGTCAAACTCTGAAACATCCATTCATTAACATTCTGTTGTCTAAGTAACAAGGTTCCCCAAGTCACAATCTCAAAGTCACAGACACTGAAGCCCACCCTTCCTAGGTGATCTCATAGTTACAAAAGACAGGAGTGGAAGCACATCTGCATATCCTGACCACCCATCAGGATGACATCAAGCTATCTTAACCTCAAAAAACGCCAGGTACCACCTCCTGAGTTAGAAGGTGAAATTAAGCCTGTTAGTCTCCAAACTCTCTGACCATCAACAAGGTAAAAATGAGCCTGCATTTTTCAGCCTCCACAAACTATTGTGAATTAAACCACAGTGAACATGGATGATCAGGTATCTCTAGTAAGTCTTTTGTGTATCATACAAGGAGTGGTATAGCTAGAACATGTGATAAATCAATTTCTAGTTTATTGGAAGAGTCCAGACTAATCCCCAATAGGACTAATTTACACTTGTAGTTCTTCTTTGAGAGCATTCTGTTCACTATATAGTATGTTTTAAATTGAGTTGATTACTTCTTGACATTAATTTTTTTGAGTTTTTTTTTAATATTCTAGACACAAAGTATCTTTCAAATGTGTAGCTCACTCTGTGGGCTGGGCCTTTACATGATTGACAGTTATCTTTGTAGCACAGACTGTTTTAAGTTTTGAGATATATCATTTGTTAATACTTGGTCTTCTTTCCTGATATACAGAAATCCCATTCAGGCAGGCCTTACCTGTGCCTGTGAGTTTGATGTTGTCAGGTGATGTGGGTAGGATACTGAGTGAGCAGGGCAACAGGCAACTAAAATGAAGTATAAATGAAACTAGATGCAAATCTATGCCTTTGTAATCTAAGTAAAAGTTTAATAAGAGGGAGATAGTATGCCATACATAATATGAAAGAATGAAGGGTCACTACTTGGAAATAAAGGTTTAAACAGAAGAAAGGCAGGGGTAAATGCAGGGGTAATAGAAGGGTTTAAAAACTATGCATTATGAAGAAGCCTTATGATTACTTAGTTTGTTACTAATTGAAATAATAACAGAAGAAAATGAAGCTTGGTTGGAAGCCCCTGGAATGAGTGAATAATGTTGCTCCCAAAAGCTGGGGTTTTTAAACAAACAAACAAACAAACAAAAATCTCAGTGCCAAGCACAGATTGTAATGATCTGTCTCTTTAAGAGACAAGCCATGCCCACTCCCTGCTTGCAGCTTCAGACCCCCACTTTCTGTCTTCCTGTCCCCTCTCTCAGAGAGGCAGCCTCTCTCTCTCTCTCTCTCTCTCTCTCTCTCTCTCTCTCTCTCTCTCTCTCTCTCTCTCTCTCTCTCTGTCTCTCTCTCTATCTCTCTCTCCCTCTTCTCCCCTTTTTTCTTCCCCTCCATATCCCATCTAATAAATGTCTAACTTTACTCTGTATGGTATGTTTATGCATCTCTCTCTTGCCTGCTGGCCGCAGTCACATGGAGACCTGCCGCATGGTCTTGTTTGCTGTCCCTGCTTGGGACTGGTTGCTTTCAGAACCCCAGCAGCTTGGAGTAAACCCATCTGCATGCTGTGCCTATCTGTCTGCCCCTTGCCCATCCACCGCCCAAATGGCTAGTGGCTGGGGATGCCCAGGGGACCAGCCACCTTTGGAGACCTGCTGCGTGATGCACCTGGGCCCTGCCTGGAACTGGCTACTCTCAGGGCCCACAGCCTGCCACCACATGGCCCACTACTACTGCCTGGGGACCTTCTACAGGATTTCTGCTGCGTACTGCCACCGGGGATTTTGCAGCATTTTTAATTTTTCCATAACACAGATTCCTTCCTGATAGAGATGGATATAGAGTCCTGAGAGAATGAAATAATAGTAGTGATAATAATAAAATTATTCATCCTTTCAGATGTTATAATTCTACATATAAATAAATCTAGATACTAAACAAAAGTGATTAGAATCACTAAATTATTTCAGTAGGAATATACAAAACCAGCTTATAAAAGCATATAAAATTGTTGAGAAAGAAATAATGGAACTGTTCTCATTAGTAATAGTCAAATAAATAATAAAATCAAATAAAACCTGCCAAGAATAAACATAAGTGAGCAATGAAAAGAACTATCATAAAGAAATGACACAAGGAAGAAAGGAGTTAAATAGAGCAGTTCAGAACTATGGAACATAAAGAACTTCCTATGTTCTTGAGTTAAATTTTCCATTAAACTCAAAGTGATTTGCTAAGAATACTGAGGACATATCAAAATATACTATAGAATTATAGCAACAAGTGGCACAGTTTTAACATACAAATGGATCCATTAAATCAATAAAACATAATACTCTAGAAGAGAAATCAGATGTATACTATAAACTGATTCTCAAGAAAATTCCTAAAAATTTATAGTCAAGAAAAGCTATCTAAGCATGCAAGGAAACAAACAATGATAAAACAAAACAAAACTCTGTTTTTGTAAATGGCATGGCTCTAGAGATGGCTCATCCATTAAGATCAAGTGCTGCTATTGCAGAGAATTTGAGTTCAGTTTCCAGCACTGGTGTCCAGTGGTTTTCAACCAAGTATAACTGCAGTTCTGGTGAGTTGCTTGGTTGCAATACTGTTAATGTTAGTTGAGATGTAGAATTTGGCTAGGCTCCTGTCAACAGATAAAAATAAATATAAGACAATCACATAAAAGAGTGAAATTCTATTGGAAAGTGAATGGAAATCTAGAACATAATATCAATATAAGACAGGTGCCAAAAGAAACATGTCACATATTTTCTCTAATAAGGTGATTGGGGGGTACGGTGTGTGAGGGCAGGACATTGAAAATAGGAAAGGAATTACTGAAGTCTGAAAAGAAGGAAGAAAGTATCATTTTAATGTGCAAATTTATGTGAAACAGCTCATTCAAGTCACATTGTTACTATCTACATTGTTAATATCTACAAAAATGAGATTATTGACAAAGAAATTCACTCCTTATTTCTACATACATTTAAGACCCCCTCAGCACACAAGTAACCTGCCCACACATTAAAGTAAGCACACACACACACACACACACACACACACACACACACACACACACACACACAAAGTATGTTCTTGGGACAATTTGGAAATATCTATTAATGAGGATTTTTACTCTTTTCTGTCATGCGTGATGCTGAAGGAAATTTTGAAATTTTATTAATTAGCAATTGGTTAGTATTGTCTTTGCAAAATGTTTAGTTGATTTCCTCATAGTTTTTCTTCTTTAAAACAGCAAAAATTAGAAAGAACCCATATGTCTATTAATCACAAATGACCATCTAAAATATAAAGGAAAACTTACAGAATCAATACAGAAATACTGATAATATCTGTGTTATTAATAATGACTGTCCAAAACAAATTACTTAGAGGGAAATGTTAAGAATCTTTTCTAACAGAACCTCTTTGCTGGTGCAAAGAATTCCAATTAGACAAGATTAAGCCATATTAAATGCCTGAGTTTAGCAGATGGCAGACTCCAGGGTGTCCGGGAGCATGGCAGGGGGAAGGCAGAGGGAGCACACATGCAAACCCAAAACCACATGTTCCTTCTCTGGGCAATACCCTGTGGGAGTGGTCAGTGCTTGGCAGACTGGGAGTTGGAGTTCAAACCAACATTCCAGACTTTTTGGATATAGGGGTGTGACAAGGAGCTGAGGTGATATTTATGACCAACATTTTAGGCTCTTTTGGCTAAATGGGTGTTGGCTGAAGTCTGGCTACTTCCTGTGGGCATGGGGTGCCATGGGAGAGGGGAAAGCTGAGAGTTGGCATGCTCATGCTCAGCAAGAGGAATGGCTTGGGCGGCATTCAGTTTGCTATCATCCAGGAGTTCTCAAGCAGATGCTTTTTGAGGGAGATGAGAAGGCAGGAGGAAAAAATAATAATCTTGTTATTATCGGCCCTGTGAAATGGGGCTAGCTAGCCATGGGATGAAACACAACAGCAGATAACCCTGGATTCTTAAAACCAGATTTTAGTTGTCAGGTGTCCTTAATCCAGGAGAGTTGGTACCAATGGTAAAGGCCCAGGAGCTGATGCTGGTGTTTGGCATTATCTGGAGAGTACTTTGTGAGCTGGCCCAGGCAGCAGGAGTGACCTGTAAAATATGCTTGAAATTGGTTGGGTTTAAAATAGGCTCTGGAGACTGTTAGATTTTTACTAGACCTGATTTTGATACAGCAGTAGAACTTTCTCAGGAACCTGTAAGAGAACTGGAACAGATTTACATCATAGCAAAAGGCTATTGCTTTAGGCTAAAAGGCATGCACATTTTAGAAGACAATTAAAGGAAATTTGGAATTCTGAACCTCTGAAGATACACCTGAAACCTGTTAATCCTGGACAAACCTGTTTAAGCCTGTTAAAGAACAGTACCTTAAGTTGTCGAGTGCCATTAGATAGATCAGGGAGGGATAAATGAGTAAAAATGAGACAGCTTTTTAGCTATGCAGGCAATCCCAAATCTTCTTTTTAGTCTTTGGAGAACATCAGCCTTAGAAGCAGTGCTTGCCATTAGCTGCTGAGTACAAGAGGCCCCCAAATTTTCCTGTGTGGGGAAGATTTAGTCTACCTGGCTTGGCAGGACGAGAAGATCGATTCCTGGATGAAACATCCAGATAGCTGGAGAGGTAAAATGCTGCTTTTGCTGTGTGGGTGGCTATGCCAAACCCAAAGGCAAGGCCTGGCGGCAAAAGGTCTTCTGCCTTCTTGGAAACGTTGAAGGGTGCTGCAGGAGCTGCATGTCTCTGTGTTAGAAGCTTTTTGTTAAAATGCCATAATCTCAGATCTGTAAGAGCACTTGAGAACTAGATACCATTATCTGTTATTTAAACTGGGCATGGAAGCTAAATTTAGGCATGTATTTTTATCCAATTAACTACAGTTTATCAATGCTAGTAGGTGCAAGAAGATTAAAAGGAATATTTTAAACACATCATGAAAACACATTTGCACATTCACATAGGCATAGTGTAGCCACATCATTTTTAACAGACAGACAAAGCACCTTTGGAAACCTGAGGTAGAGAGCAAGTTAAAAATCTTGGCGCAGTTAGGCCTGCAGGGGAAGCACAGCAGACAGCTGGAGGGAGGGGCAGATAGGAACCTGTGTCAGCTGACCAACTTAAAAAGTTACAGCACAGTTAGGTCTTTGCTGTCCTTGACCAATGGAAAGGGAGTTTAGATCCCTAAATCCAGAACAGGATGAAGAGCTGCCAGGCCTTCAGGCATGGTGTTGGAGCCCCACTGGCTACGGAGGGGCAGAAGTGGGGTGCAGGACAAACCATGTGGTACAAATCAGTGGAGAAGAAGAGGTGGAAGGGGGTGTGGGACAAGAGTGCTGATTGCACGTAGGTGGAGAGAGAGAGAGACAGAGATAGGGGTGAGAGCGCCTGTGGAGGAAAAAACGGACCCTTTGGGTGGGAAACCTCCAACTGTTAATAATATTTTCTAACAGCCTCTCTGGCAGCACAAAGAATTCCAATCAGACCAGACTGAGCAAAATTAAATGCCTGAGTTTAATAGACAGCGGGCTGCTGATTGGTCGGGAGCATGGCAGAGGGAAGAAAGAAGGAGGACACATGCAAAACCAAAACGTATTCTGTCTCGGGGTGGCAGACTAAGTACCCTGTGGGAGGGGTCAGCACTTGGCAGGCTGGGGGTGGAGTCCAAAAGCTTGGCAGGCTGGGAGTTGGAGTCCAGTCCAGCAGGAAACAACAAGTTATTCAAAATTAGATACTGATTCTATTTATGAAAAGTTAAATAAGAAAATACAAGCTATGTAGTCCAGTTTCGGTACATTTGGTAACGATACTACCAACAAAATATACAAGTATTAATACAAGCTGAGGTTAAAGGTTAAGGATATGAAATTGTGGTCCTCTCCTGTCCCATCTTTTTGCATCAGCCTTCAATATCTGGAGGCACTTTCCACCTGGAAACTCACTGGACTATGCCAGTCCAGATATCAGGTAAGTAGTATTTACCCTCCTTCATGTCATCCACTGCAATTTCCCTGTCTCATCTCCAGACATGGAGCACACCACCTGTAAGAGCCTGTCTCTCTCTGATTTCACTCCTTGGGGAATCCATGATCCTCCTAGCAGACACAGCCATCTTCCCTCCAGTGGACCCTAATAGCCCACTTCTGGCCCTATCCCCATTCCTTCCTATTATATCCTAATATATGGATTGTCAGGGACTGTAGGCCCCAACATAGAAACTATCTTTCCCTATCTGGACCAGTATGGAGGCATGAGAAATAACCAGACACAGCTCACACATTCATCACAAAAGGGCATCTCAGGCTTCCCTTCATCCTGAAGATCTACCCACGTTTATTATACAAAACACCTTTTATTCCCCCTCCCCCTATTAACCAAGGTGGAAGCTTATTAATATTGTCTTTCCGGGGGACTTGGGGACTTGCAACTTAGTCACCGGCTTTAGCAAACACCTGTCCCCAGGCAATCTACATTTTTAACAAAGAAGAAAGGAGCAATACTTCCTGGCTTTTGTTAGTTGGCTATCTTACTTGTTTGGCAGGGTTGCATCTACTTAGTGGCCAGTGTGCCTGCCTGTAAATTATTTTATATGAAATATGGGCCCACAATCCACTCTCTTATTAAATTTTAATAACCCCTGTGCTTCTCCAACAGGACAGATGGGTCGTGCCTGGCTTGGGCAAAGTCTTCTTCCTTTTACCCAAATTTTCCTGTCTTTGGAAAGCGGCATTTGTCATATGCCAGTTTTCCTGTCTTAGGCATCTGGGGAGGAGAAGCTTTAAACCCGTCATTGACTGCCGACCTCTGTAAAGAAAAGAGATTAGTGGAAAGAAATATACTTTTCAGGCCCCGTGTATCATAGCCATATCTTTTGTCAGGATATATCATAATGCTTTATGAATAATTATGCTCCCAAAGGCTATAGTCTTTTATTTTAAAGGAGAGTAGAATCGCCTGAGTTGAAAATGTTTCTTCCACTGGTTAGAGCATCACTTAGATCTGACATTCTCAGCATATGCATCAACTCCCAACATTCACCATCACAACCTCTCTTTTAGTAATTTCCAATAGCATTAAGTCACAATCATAATCTTTCCACATTATCGGTCAATACCGAATCTCCAATTATCTTTTTTTTCATTTCATATTTAGTTGGTCAATACCAACTCTCCAATTATCTTTTTCTTTCATATTCTTTTTGGTCAGTACTGATTGTATTTAGCACCATTGGTCAATAACAGATCTTTTCTCATCACCTTATATGCAGTTGTAAATATCGTGTCATTACCATTAAGAGTATAATACCATTTGCTGTTATCAAATACCATTTTTTTTAGTGTTTATGCAGCTGTAAAACCTTTAGTCTGTCCCCTTGTTAAGTGAAGAGGGGTTTTAGTCATTCTTTATTTTGAGTCTTTCTTTCCCTGAGGGGAAAGCTTAGGTCTTAGTTCTTAGGTTTAATATTTTATTCAAAATGAGTTGTGTCCCAGAAACTGAGAACACTCAAATGTTCAGTTTGTATCTTAGTTCTAAAGCAATAGGTTTCAAACCACAGCCAGCTGCAGACACAATAGTCAGCTCATCTCAGCAGGATCTCTTTGTCCAAAGTCTCTGGAGGCAGAATGTTACTGTGCAGCAATGCGAATAGGCAGCTACAGGTCCAAATCAGGCTCCTCTCTGTGGGGGCTGGGAAAGCTGGATTACTGGTTCCTCCTGGAGCTCTTCTTATTCCGTTTCTCCTGCTGGGTGATTGTTAGCTAAGCTGTCCTCAGCTTGGTTGTCCTTTTGCTGAATGCACCAAATCAGTCGCTCTGGAAACCATCTGGCTTGATTTTCATCCTGGGAGAAAACACAAATGTGCCCTTGACCCCATATTAAGATAGTATCGGGTTCTTTCCATATTCCGGTGCAAGGGTCCTTCTATTTTGCTTTAGCAAATGTGGTTTTTGTGCCATTATGCCACTGTCCGCAGCTGATTGCTCATGGACATCTGTATTTAGAAAGTTTAGTGCAAACAATGCATGATTTAAGGCATTGTGTGGCTTCTGAGGATACAACTCCCCTGTCTTTATTTTTTGGAGTTGTGTTTTCAAGGAGCTATGTGCACGCTCCACAATTCCTTGCCCTTGAGAATTATATGGAATACCAGTCTTATATCTATATCATACCCCCATTTAAATGTAGAAGAACATTTATAAACAATATTTGGGAATATGGGCACAGTTTTGTCTCTCCAAACTGCTTCTTGCTGTATGGGGGTGCTGTTATTCAGGTCTTTCATGGTATAACCTGTCTGCTAGGTTCATCTCAATTGGCAGTTGAGTGAAGTAATTTTTTGAGGGTGTTCACAGCAACCTTTCAGGAGCATGGTCTATCATACCATATTGGTCTGAAAGCAATCCACACAGTCTCATCCTCTGTGAAAACAAAAGAAAAACCTCTTTTCCAAAGCACCATATCCTTAGACCCAAATTCTGAAGTCAAAATACATTTATAATATCCATTCTGGTTTAGCTTTGCAGCCCAAATAATAAGATGTCTCTCTGTACTTAGCTTCTTCACAGTCAAAAAATTTAAAGAAAACACAATAGTACATATATTCCAGACTCTCTGTGAATTTTCCACTTTTATGTGGCTTATTTCTCTTTACTTCTTTTAATCTATGACTATCTGGACTCTGTCTCTTTAAAAACTTTACACTTTTTGTTAAAGCATTAACTTTATTTTATGAGTCTTTATAATCTTTATCTTTTATCTTTCAAGACTTTGTACATTTATTCAACATTGCGACCTATTTATGTCTGAATCTGTCGTATTATATTGTCTTTAATTCTCTACTATCTTGAAGAGTTTTTAAAATACTAAGCAGCTAGGTTGCGGCTGCTCTGGATGTTGGCTCCACCTCTCTCCAATTTCAAAATGGTGGACGTACCATTTATTTTAGCTCTGGGGCTGCCAGGTAGGAGTCATACTCAGCATTTTAACTCTGAGACTGATCATATGGCACATAAACTCTTTCTTTCTGAGTTACATCCAAATCTGCCATGCAGAACACTGCACAGTCTGGAAATGTCTCTGTGTATGTTGGCAGGAATCCGCCATGCTCCCTGCTTGTGCACGGCTAGTAGACCTGATCCCACCACTTGCCCAGGCAGGGAGTACCAAGTCATAGGTATGGTCTCAGGTACTTTGTTCCCGACCCCGAGTAGGCACACAAACATCTGGGCCCACAAATTCCATTTAAATGCTTAATAACTGGTGTTTGTACTGGCAGCACAGCCCAGGAAGTCATATTTTAAAATGGCACAGCTTTTTTCCTGCTGCTATTGCTGAGTTGGGAAAATTTCTCTGTGGCACCATGCCAGCAAACAGGAAAAGGCTGTGTTAAACTCTGTTTTTTTCCCGTGTGTCTAAAATGCCTTTTCAAGCCCTCTCAGGTTTTACGTGGAGTTAGTCAACCATGTTGAGGTGCCAATCTGTAGTAAGAAGGAGCGGGCTGCATCCCAACGCCGGCTAGCTTAACCCCGAAATAACCACACAGAAATTGTATTAATTAAAACACAGCCTGGCCCATTATTTCTAGCCTCTTATTGACTAACTCTCACATCTTGATTCAACCCATTTCTAATAATCTGTATGTCACCACGAGGTCATGGCTTACTGGGAAAGATTCAGCATGTCTGACTCTGGCAACTCCATGGAAGCTCTCTCTGCCTGCCTTCTTCCTCCCAGCATCCAGTCATAACTTTCCCACCTACCTAAGTTTATGCCCTATCAAAAAGCCAAGACAGTTTCTTTATTCAACCAATGAAAGTAACACAAATACAGAAGGACCTCCTACATCAAGCTCTAGTGATTCTATTAACTGATTGTAAATACTTGTCAAGTAAAATAGCTATTTAACATATTCTATCCTACATAAACCCTGCATGGAGATCAGAATAAGTATTGTTTTTACAGAAAAAGTCCAACCTAAGGACAACCTTTACCCAAGGGAGGTGTGATGAAAAGTGGAATTACAATAAGAAGAAACATTAGTGCCATTGAAACACAGGCAAAAACGGAAAAAGAAATTATTAGGAGGAATATCAGCTACAGATTTAAAAATGTTAGTGGGGGGTATGTTCCATTTGCCCCCTCCAATATCCTTGTATAATTTTCATTGGAAACTTTTATTCCGTAAGAATTTCTTTTTAAGAGCCCAGGAATAGAAGGATCTCCTCTGACACAGAGGAGTTTTCTTGTTAGCTTTCTAATGCTAGATGGACTCAGAGGTTACGATTGCTAACATACTCAGAGTTGTCGTGTAGTTACAAAAAGGGTAACTATGGGTACGTTAAGTTCAAGTGAAGTGATTAACAAATTTTACCTTTCCTTTATTATTTTATCACACCTATTATTTTCATTATCAGAACCCTTTGAAGAATAGTTGATTATGCTAAAATCTGTATTATTACACTGGGACTGTTCAGATAGGTTAATCCATCTCAAGTGTCCTCCATCTATCTGGCTAAGACTCTTTGTTCCCCATTTTTTTTTGTCAAAACTCTGAGCACTCATGGACAAAAAGCAGTCTTTGTATGATAAGGACATATAAGTGTGTTTTCTATCATAGGAGTGCCTTATATTTCCCCTGTAAAGATACATTTAGGTTCTATTTGTGTAGGTTGAAAATAAGATAATAAAACTCTTAAACATAGAGCAATCATAGTATAGAGTCCAACAGCAAGAACATGATGCTTAGAGTTATGTTAAAGAATTAAACCTTAGACAGTTTGATTTTTAATGGTTGTTTTTTAGTCACTTTCTACCTCTGGGGGCTGGGCTTCTATTCTTTGTGTTCCTAGGGTACATTCTTGAGGTTTGAGTGAATATAGGCAGGAATACCAGTAACCTTAACCACAGTAGCTTTCCTGAGAATAATAATGTCAGGCCAATAGTGTCTCTGGACTGCAATGGATGGTCAGGTGGGTGGTACCCAACATGTTGAGCAGCCTGGATCTGAAGGAAAATTTTATCTAAGATTAAATGACAACCTTTTAAGGACTCAGAGATTGGAGTGGAGCAGTCTTATAACAGTTGGACATGTAACTGCAGTATTATTAGAGGTGTTATTAGGTTGGCATAGACTATTCTATATGGGGTGAACTTTTCTCAGTAGGAAGTACAACAGACCCCCCAAAAGTCATATGGCAAGAGGTCAATCTGGTTACCACCAGTCTCAAGAGTATATTTAGTTAAAAACCTCTTTTAAAATCCTGTCCATCTTTTCTACCTTTCCTGAGTTCTGAGGATAATACATACAATGAGGTTTCCAGTTTATCCAAGAGTTTTAGAGAGCAATTGAAATAACTTAGCCATGAAACCACAGAGCTGTGGGGAGGCTAAATCGGAATAATTTCCATTATAAATTTCTTTGCTACAGCTGGGCCATTGACATTCAAGATAGAAAGATCTCTACCTAGCCTGTAGTAGAGCCCAGGCTTGACTTCAGCAATATCCAATTCTCAAAACCCATTGGGTTATAGTATCTGACTCGGTTGTGCCAGGGTTTTGCATTTACCTTGGTGCACATCAGGCATCTGTTTGAGATGCTCTGAGGTTTTCTCAGTGTCCAGGTAGCCAGACATTGGGGAGGTGAGTTCTGAGGTCTTAGGTGACAAGTTCATGGATCCAGGCAATGCAGCTAGCTAGGTTTGTTCCAGTACCTTTGACATACAGATTTTATCATTCAACAAGATACATCATCTGTTTCAGCTCTCCTGAGCTCTCAAGTTAGACTACGACTTGATCATTTCCGGATTGTACTCAGGAACATCTTTTTCAAGGCAGAGCAGGGCCTGGAAGGACAGCACATAGCTCTGCAATGGTCTGGGTTTGAATTCCTGAGAACAGCATCTGTGGCAACTTGATCTGCATAGTCATTATCTTGAGATTGGGGGCTTTTCTTTTTGATCTCCTAAATAGTGTATTATGGCCAGTTAAGTTGGCAGCACAGGTGGCCTCTAGTAACTGGACAATTTCATGTTTTTTTTTTTTTAATTTATTTTTTTGTGACAGGATTTCTCTGTTTAACAGTCCTAGCTGTCCTGGATTAGCTCTGTAAAGTAGGCTGGCCTCCAACTCACAAAGATCTGCCTGCCTCTGCCTCCTGAGTGCCAGGATTAAATGTGTGTGCCACTATCACCTGGTCATGGCTTTTTAAAAAAATAGTCTCTCCCTCTGATGCTAGTAAGCCCCTCTGTTTATACATCTGTCATTTGTCCATGAACTTAAGTTATGGCAAAAGCATATCAGTTTTCTGTGTAGGTATTCACTTCACTTCTTGTTCTTCAGTCCATCTTAAAGTCTGTGTCAGAGAAAATATTTCTGGGTAGATGTCCCCATAGGCAAGGCTTATAACCAAATTTCTTCCTTCTGGAAAGTGACGACTACCACCAACTTAGCTGTTTTTTTTTTTTTTTTTTTTTTTTTTTTTTTTTTATAAAGCTGCTGCCATCCATGAAGAGGTCTGTATCTCTGGTGGTGAGAGGAAAACCTCTTAAGTCACATTGCTTACTTTGCATGATGTATAACATCTCCAGGTAGTCATGGATGGATTCTACAGGATCATCATCAGGCAGCAGAGTGGTAGGATTGACTGCCAAGAATTTACTAAAGGTCAATCTGTTCTTTTTTTAAAATTAATTTCCTTTATTTTATTTTTTAAAAAAGAAAACAAACTTTTTTTTCATTTTATATACCAATCCCAGTTCTTATGACCTTTCCTTTTCTGATTCCCTCTACCTACTTCCCAACCCCACTCCACATCCACTCCTCAGAGAGAACAAGGCACATTGCTTTGAGAAGGTACTATTATATAGAGGCTGAGCAAGTTATCTATCAAAGAGAATAGATTCCCAAACAGCCGGTACAGATAGGGATAAATCCTAGTGCCACTGCCAGTCTCCATGCGGTCTGCCCAGCCATACAGCTGTCACCCACATTCAGAGGGGTTAGTTTGGACCTATGCTGGTTCCTTCCCTGTCTGGCTGGAGTTGATGAGCTCCTGTTAGCTCAGCTAAATTGTTTCAGTGGGTGTCCCCATTATGGTCTTGACTTCTTTGCTCATATTCTCATTCCTCCCACTCTTCAGCTGAACTTTGGGAGATCAGCCCAATTCACTGCAGATCTCTGCCTCTGTTTCCACCAGTTGTTGGATGAAGGTTCTGTGGTGATATTTAATATATTCATCAGTCTGATAACAGGGAAAGGCCAATTCAGGCACCCTCTCATCTATTGCTTAGGGTCTTAGCTGGGTTAATCATTGGGGATTCCTGGGAATTTCTCTAGTGCGAGGTTTCTTGCTAGCCCCATTATGGCTCCCTCAATAAAATTATCTTTCCTTGTTTTCATCCGTGTCTTTCCTCCATCTTGACTATCCTGTTCCTTCAAGTTCTCCTATCCACTTCTCTTCTCCCCTCCTCTTCCCCTTCTGTCTTCCCTTCTACCACCATGCCCATGGTCCCAATTTTGTCAAGAAATTGTAACTGATTCCCGTTTCCAGGTGGATCTATGTATGTTATTCTTAGGGTTCACCTTGTTACTTAGCTTCTCTAGGATCATGAACTACAGGCTCAGTATTCTTTGTTTTATAGCTAGTATCCACTTATGAGAGAGTACATACCATGTTCATCTTTCTTGGTCTGGGTTACCTCACTCTGGATTTTTTTTCTAGTTTCATCCAATTGCATGCAAATTTCAAGATGTCTTTTTTTTTTTTACCCTGGTGTAGGTTGATCCCAACTTTCTGAGAAACCACCATACTGATTTCCAGAATGTTTGTACAAGTATGTGTTCCTGCCAGAAATGGAGGAGTGTTCTCTTTACTTCACATCCTCTCTGGAATAAGCTGCCATTGGTGTTTTTGATCTTAATCATTCTGTCAGGTGTAAGATGGTATTTCAGCATCATTTTGATTTGCATTTCCTTGATGGCTAAGTATGTTGAACATTTCCTTAAAGTATCTTTCTGCCATTTGAGTCTTTTGTTGAGAATTCTTTGTTTAGTTCTGAACTCAAATTTTTATTTGGATTATTTGGAATCTTGATGTCTAAATTTTTGAGTTCTTTGGTATATTTTGGGGATCAGTCCTCTGTAGGGTTAGTAGATATTTTCCCATTCAGTAGACTTCCCTTTTGTCTTATTGATTGTGTCTTTTGCTTTATAGAAGCTTCTCTGTTTCAGGAAGTTCCATTTATTTATTTTTGTTCTCAGTGTCTGTACTACGGGGGTTATATTTAGGGAGTGGTCTCCTGTGCTCATGCATTGAAGGCTACTTCCCACTTTCTCTTCTATCAGGTTCAGTGCAGTCAGATTTATATTGAGGTCTATAATCCATTTGGATTTGAATTTTGTGCATGGTGAATGATATGGATCTATTTTCATTCTTCTACAGGTTGACATCCAGTTATGCCAGCACCATTTGTTGAAGATGCTTTCTCTTTTTCATTGTATAGTTTTACCTTCTTTGTCAAAAATCAGGCATTCGTAGGCGTGTGGATTATTATAGGGATCTTCAATTTGATTCCATTGGTCAACCACTCTGTTTTTATGCCAATACCAAGCTGTTTTGATTGCTGTACCTCTATTGTAGAGCTTGATGTCAGGGATGGTAACATCCTTTATTGTACAGGATTGTTTTGCCTTTCTCAGAGCTCACTCATATAGAAAAATTTCTGGATTCCTATATGTCTAATCCTACTAGTACATGCAGTAGAATCAAAATCCAGTGTCATTATCATTGGCTTTTCAGTCTGCCCTCATTGTCAACCACATTCAGAGAGTCTGGTTTGATCACATGCTCATTCAGTTCCAGTCCAGCTGGCCTTGGTGAGCTCCCATTAGATCAGTTCCACTGTCTCCATGGATTGATGCACCCCTCGTGGTCCTGACTTCCTTGCTCAGGTTCTCCCTCCTTCTGTTCTTCATCTGGACCTTGGGAGCTCAGACCAGTGCTCCAATGTGGGTCTCTGTCTCTATCTCCATCCTTTGCCAGATGAAGGTTCTATGGTGATATGCAAAATATTCATCAGTGTGGCTATGGGAGAAGGCCAGTTCAGGAACCCTCTCCTCTGCTGCTCGCAGACCTAGCTGGGGAAATCCCCTTGGACACCTGGGAACCCTTCTAGAGGCAAGACTCTTACCAACCCTAAAATGGCTCCCTTAGTTAAGGTATCTTTTTCCTTACTCCATATCCACCCTTCCTCCATCTAAATGATCCCATCCCCCAAGCTCTCCCCAATCCTCCCCTTCTCCCTTCTCTCACCCCATCTTCCCTTACTCCAATCCACCCCCAACCCACTGCTCCCAACTTTTGCCCAGTGATCTTGTCTACTTCCAATATCTAGAAGGATAACTATATATTTTTCTTTGGGCTCACCTTCCTGTTTAGCTTCTCTAGGATCACGAACTATAGGCTCAATGTCCTTTATTTATGGCTAGAACTCACTTGTGAGTGAGTACATACCATATCCTCTTTTTGGGTCTGGGTTATCCCACTCAGTAAAGTGTTTTCTATTTCCATCCATTTGCATGCAAAATTCAAGATGTCATTGTTTTTTTACCATTGAGTAGAAATCTAAAGTGTATATCTGCCACACCTTCTTTATCCATTCTTCTATTGAGGGGCACCTAGGCTGTTTCCAGGTTCTGGCTATTACAAATAGTGCTACTATAAACATAGTTGAACAAATGCTTTTGTAGTATGATTTGGCATCTCTTGGGTATATTCCCAAGAGTGCAATTGCAGGATCCTGAGGTAGGTTGACTCCCAGTTTTCTGAGAAACTGCCACACTGATTTCCAAAGTGGTTGCACAAGTTTGCATTCACACCAACAATGGATGAGTGTTCCCCTTACTCCACAACCTCTCCAGCAAAGGCTATCATTGGTGTTTTTGATTTTAGCAATTCTGATGGGTGTAAGATGGTATCTCAAAGTTGTTTTGATTTGCATTTCCCTGATCACTAAGGAGGTTGAGCATGACCTTAAATATCTTTTGACCATTTGAATTTTTTCTGTTGAGAATTCTCTGTTCAGTTCAGTACCCCATTTTTAATTGGGTTAATTAGAGTTTTAATGTCTAGTTTCTTGAGTTCTTTATAGATTTTGGAGATCAGACCTTTGTTTGATGCAGGGGTTTGTGAAGATCTTCTCCCAGTCAGTAGGTTACCTTTTTGTCTTAATGACAGTGTCCTTTGCATTACAGAAGCTTCTCAGTTTCAGGGGTCCCATTTATTCATTGTTGCTCTTATTGTCTGTGCTACTGGGGTTATAAGTAGGAAGTGGTCTTCTGTGCCGGTCTGTTGCAGATTACTTCCTACTTTCTCTTCTGTCAGGTTCAGTGTGGTCAGATTTTTTTTTCAGTTTTTTTTCTCATTTTTTTATTAAAGATTTCCATCTCCTCCCCTCCTCCTCCCCCTTCCCTCCCCTCCCTTCCACCCATACCCCCACTCCACCCCTCTCCAAGACAAAGAGCCATCAGGGTTCCCTTCACTATGTTAAGTCCAAGGTCCTCCCAGCTCCCCCTAAGTCCAGGAAGGTGAGCAACCAAACTGACAAGGCTCACAGTGAGCCCGTCCATGCTGTAGAGTTCATGTTCATTGCCGTTGTCCTTGGTTTCTCAGTCCTCCTCCACTGTCAGCCACATTCAGAGAGTCCAGTTTGGTCCCCTGTTCCATCAGTCCCATTCCAACTGGACTTGCTGGTCTCCTGTTAGATCTGTCCCACCGTCTCAACAGGTAAATGCACTCCTCACGGTCCTGACTTCCTTGTTCATGATCTCCCTCCTTCTGCTCCTCATCAGGACCTTGGGAGCTCAGTCCGGTGCTCCTATGTGGGGCTCTGTCATTTTCTCCATCCAATGCCAGGTGAAGGTTCTATGGTGATATGCAAGATATTCATGAGTATATGAATAGGATCTGGACATTTCTGGCACCCTCTCCTCAGCTGCCCAAGGACCTAGCTGGGGGCGTCTTCCTGGACACCTGGGAACCCCTCTAGAGTCAAGTCTCTGCCAACCCTAGAATGGCTCCCTTAACTAAGATATATAATTCCTTGTTCCCATATCCACCCTTCCTATATCCCAACCATCCTATTCCCCCAAGCTCTTCCCATCCTCCACTTCACACTTTTTTCTCCCCATTCCCCTCTCACCCATCCCACCCCACCCCTATGTTCCTATTTTTTGTCCGGAAATCTTGTCTACTTCCAGTATCCAGGAAGATAACTATATGTTTTTCTTTGGGTTCACCTTCTTATATAGCTTCTCTAGGATTTTTTACGAATTATAGGCTCGATGTCCTTTATTTATGGCTAGAAACCAATTATGAATGAGTACATCCCATGTTCATTTTTTGGGTCTGGGTTACCTCACTCAGGATGGTGTTTTCTATTTTCATCCATTTGCATGCAAAATGCAAGATGTCACTGTTTTTTACCGCCGAGTAGTACTCTAATATGTATATATTCCACACTTTCTTCATCCATTCTTCCACTGAAGGGCATCTAGGTTGTTTCCAGGTTCTGGCTATTACAAATAATGCTGCTCTAAACATAGTTGAACAAATGCTTTTGTAATATGATTGGGCATCTCTTGGGTAAATTCCCAAGAGTGGGAATGCTGGGTCCTGGGGTAGGTTGATCTTAAATTTCCTGAGAAACCTCCACACTGCTTTCCAAAGCAGTTGCACAAGTTTGCATTCCCACCAGCAATGGATGAGTGTACCCCTTACTCCACATCCTCTCCAGCAAAGGCTATCATTGGTGTTTTTGATTTTAGCCATTCTGACAGGTGTAAGATGGTATCTCAATGTTGTTTTGATTTGCATATCCCTGATTACTAAGGAGTTTGAGCATGCCCTTAAGTGTCTTTTGGCCATTCGAACTTCTTCTGTTGAGAATTCTCTGTTCAGTTCAGTGCCCCATTTTTTAATTGGGTTCATTAGCATTTTAAAGTCTAGTTTCTTGAGTTCCTTATATATTTTGGAGATCAGGCCTTTGTCTGTTGCAGGGTTGGTGAAGATCTTTTCCCAGTCAGTAGGCTGCCTTTTTGTCTTAGTGACAGTGTCCTTTGCTGTACAGAAGCTGCTCAGCTTCAGGAGGTCCCGTTTATTCAATGTTGCCCTTAATGTCTGTGCTGCTGGGGCTATACCTAGGAAGTGGTCTCCGGTGCCCAAATGTTGTAGAGTACTTCCCACTTTCTCCTCTAACAGGTTCAGTGTGTTCAGATTGATATTGAGGTCTTTAATCCATTGGACTTGAGTTTTGTGCATGGTGATAGACATGGATCTACTTTCATTCTTCTACAGGTTGACATCCAGTTATGCCAGCACCATTTGTTGAAGATGCTTTCTTTCTTCCATTGTGTGCTTTTACCTCCTTTATCAAAAATCAGGTGTTCATAGGTTTGTGGGTTAAGATCTAGGTCTTCTATTCGATTCCATTGGTCAACTTCTCTATTTTTATGCCAATACCAAGCTGTTTTCAATACTGTAGCTCTGTAATAGAGTTTGAAGTCAGGGATGGTAATGCCTCCAGAAGTTCCTTTATTGTATAAGATTGTTTTGGCTATCCTGGGTTTCTTGTTCTTCCATATAAAGTTGATTATTGTCCTCTCAAGATCTGTGAATAATTTTGATGGGATCTTTAAGGGGATTGCATTAAATCTATAGATTGACTTTGGTAGTATTGCCATTTTTACTATGTTGATCCTCCCAATCCAAGAGCAAGGGAGATCCTTCCATTTTCTGGTATCCTCTTCAATTTCTTTCTTCAAAAACTTAAAGTTCTTGTCAAATAGGTCTTTCACTTCCTTGGTTAGAGTTACCCCAAAATATTTTATGCTATTTGTGGCTATCGTGAAAGGTGATGCTTCTCTGATTTCTTTCTCTGCTTCCTTATCCTTTGTATATAGGAGGGCAAATGATTTTTTGGAGTTGATCTTGTATCCTTCCATGATACTAAAGGAGTTTATCAGCTGTAGGAGTTCTGTGGTGGAGTTTTTCAGTTCACTTATGTACACTATCATATCATCTGCAAATAGTGAAAGTTTAACTTCTTCCTTTCCAATTCGAATCGCCTTGATCCCCTTGTTATGTCTTATTGCTATTGCTAGAAGTTCAAGCACTATATTGAAGAGATAAGGAGAGAGTGGACAGCCTTGTCGCGTTCCTGAATTTAGTGGGATGGCCTTGAGTTTCTCTCCATTTAATTTGATGTTAGCTGTCGGCTTGCTGTAAATAGCCTTTATTATATTTAGGAATGACCCCTATATCCCTAATCTCTCCAAGACCTTTATCATAAAGGGGTGCTGAATTTTGTCAAATGCTTTTTCTGCATCTAATGAGATGATCATATGGTTTTTATCCTTCAGTTTATTTATATGATGGATTACATTGATAGATTTTCGTATGTTGAACCAGCCCTGCATCTCTGGGATGAAGCCAACTTGATCATAGTGGATAATTTTTCTAATGTGTTCTTGGATTCTGTTTGCCAGTATTTTATTGAGAATTTTTGCATCGATGTTCATGAGTGAGATTGGCCTGTAATTCTCTTTCTTGGTTGAGTCTTTGTGTGGTCTAGGTATCAGGGTAATTGTAGCTTCATAAAAGGAATTTGGCAATGACTTTTCTGTTTCTATATTATGAAATACCTTAAGGAGTATAGGTATTAGGTCTTCTTGGAAGTTCTGGTAGAATTCCGCATTGAAACCATCTGGTCCTGGGATCTTTTTGGTAGGGAGGTTTCTGATAACAGTTTCTAATTCTTCGCGACTGACAGGACGATTTAGAGCATTTACCTGGTCCTGGTTTAACTTTGGTATATGGTATTTATCTAAAAAACTGTCCATTTCTTTTACATTTTCCAATTTTGTGGCATACAGGCTTTTGTAGTAAGATCTAATGATTCTCTGAATTTCCTCTGTGTCTGTGGTTATGTCCCCTTTTTCATTTCTGATCTTATTAATTTGTGTGTTCTCTCTCTGCCGTTTGATTAGTTTGGCTAGGGGTTTGTCAATCTTGTTGATTTTCTCCAAGAACCAGCTTTTTGTTTCATTGATTCTTTGGATTGTTTTCTGTGTTTCTATTTTGTTGATTTCTGCCCTCAGTTTGATAATTTCCAGTCTTCTACTCCTCCTAGGTGAGTCTGCTTCTTTCTTTTCTAAAGCTTTCAGGTGTGCTGTTAAGTCTCCAATGTGTGCTTTCTCCGTTTTTTTTTTTTTAAGTGGGCACTTAGTGCTATGAATTTTCCTCTTAGCACTGCTTTCATAGTGTCCCATAAGTTTGAGTATGTTGTGTCTTTATTTTCATTAAATTCAAGAAAGACTTTAATTTCTTTCTTTATTTCTTCCTTGACCCAGGTGTGGTTCAGTAGTTGACTGTTCAGTTTCCATGAGTTTGTAGGCCTTCTGGGGGTAGCATTGTTGTTGAATTCTAATTTTAATCCATGGTGATCCGATAAGATGCAGGTGGTTACTAATATTTTTTGTAACTGTGGAAGTTTGCTTTGTTACCGAGTATGTGGTCAATTTCGAAAAGGTTCCATGAGCCGCAGAGAAGAAGGTATATTCTTTCCTGTTTGGGTGGAATGTTCTATAGATGTCTGTTAAGTCCATTTGGTTCATTACCTCTATTAAGTCTCTTAATTCTCTGTTAGGTTTCTGTCGAATTGACCTGTCCATTGGTGAAAGAGGAGTGTTGAAGTCTCCCACTATCAGTGTGTTTAGTTTGATGGCTGTCTTGGGTTCTAGTAATGTTTCTTTTATATAAGTGGGTGCTTTTGTATTAGGGGCATAGATCTTCAGGATTGAGACTTCATTCTGATAGATTTTTCCTGTAACGAGTATTAAAGTGTCCCTTTCCATCTCTTCTGATTGATTTTAGTTTGAAGTCAACTTTGTTAGAAATTAGTATGGCCACACCGGCTTGTTTCTTAGGTCCATTTGCTTGATAAACCTTTTCCCAACCCTTTACTCTGAGTAGATGTCTGTCTCTGTGGTTGAGATGTGTTTCTTCTAAACAGCAGAATGTTGGATCCTGTTTTCGTATCCAATCTTTTTATAGGTGAATTGAGTCCATTGATATTAAGTGATATTATAGACCAGTGGATGTTAACTCCGGTTGTCATTTTTTTTTTTTTTTTTTGGTAGTAGAGATTGTGTGTTTCTTTTCTTTGAGATGTGTTGGTGAAGGGTCGCTAGATGTCTGAGTTATTTTGGGCAATGCTGGACTCCTTTGTTTGTGAATTCCCTTCTATTACTTTCTGTAAGGCTGGATTTGTGGCTGCGTATTGTTTAAATTTGTTTTCATCCTGGAATATTTTGTTTTCTCCATTTATAGTGAATGAAAGCTTGGCTGGGTATAGTAATCTGGGCTTGCATCCATTGTCTCTTAGTTTCTGCAAAACATCTATCCAGGACCTTCTGGCTTTCATGGTTTCCATAGAGAAGTCAGGTGTTAGTCTGATAGGTTTTCCTTTATATGTTACTTGACCTTTTTCCTTTGCAGCTCTTAATATTCTTTCTTTATTCTGTACGTTTTGTGTTTTGATTATAATATGGCGAGGGGATTTTTTTTTTGATCCAGTCTATTTGGTGTTCTGTAAGCTTCTTGAACCTTAATAGGAATATCTTTCTTTAGGTTTGGGAAGTTTTCTTCTATAATTTTATTAAATATATTTTCTGGCCATTGAGCTGTATTTCTTCTCCTTCTTCTACGCCTATTATCTTAGGTTTGGTCTTTTTATGTGTCCCAGATTTCCTGAATGTTTTGTGATGAGAATTTGTTGGATTGCTGTTTTCTTTGATCAGTGCATTTATTTTCTCTATGGTATCTTCAGAATCTGAGATTCTTTCTTCTATCTCTTGTATTCTGTGGTTATGCTTTTTCTGTAGTCTCTGTCATTTACATAGATTTTCCATATCCAGCAGGCCCTCGGGTTGTGTTTTCTTCCTTGCCTCCATTTCAGTTTCAAGTCTTGCACTGTTTCCATATCTGTTTGATTGTTTTTTCTTGGTTTCCTAGGATATCATTTACAGATTTACTCAATTCTTCAAACTTTTTGTTATTCTTCTCGTCCATTTCCTTAAGGGAGTTTTTTCACCTCCTGTTTAAGGGACTCTATTACTTTCATAAAGTCAGTTTTTTTCTACTCTTCTTGATTAGTGTGTTCAAGTCCTCCTGTTATAAGTTCGCTGGGTTTCTGGTGCTTTCATGTTGTTTTTCAGATTGTTGGAGGAATTCTTGCATTGGCGCTGCCCATTTCTTCCTCTGAATAATCCCCTTTGGGTCTTCTTTTAAGAAGTTCAATTCACCCTAATGAATTCAATTCACTCACCCCAATGAATGATGGATCCTCTGGCAGACTGTCAGGTCTCCTTGCAGGCCAAGCAGCTCGCTGACAAAGGGCCTACCTTGCTGCAGGCAGGCTAATGAAGGGTGGGGACCTCCCTCCGGCCTGGGTGCACTTCAATTCCAGGTCCCTGGTGCCCAAACAGGCTGAGTTGTGGGATTTTTGTGGCCCCAAAGATGGGAGGATGAGGCAGGGGGAGGGTTCTGGGTGCAAGCCGGGAAAGGACAGGCCATAGTGTGGTCAGATTTTTTATTGAGGTCTTCAATCCATTTGGACTAGTTTTGTGCATGGTGGTAGATATGGATCTATTTTCATTCTTCTACATGTTGATATCCAGTTATGCTAGCACTATTGTGTAAAGATGCTTTCTTTCTTCCATTGTATAATTTTTAGGGGAAGGGATTTTTTTAACAAAGGTAGGAGTCTCCATTTCTTTCACTCCTCCCATTACCTTACCCCCAACTCACCAGCAGCTCCACTCTTTCCTTCTCCTAGCTCCCTAATCTTACTACCCTAATATGTCTTTTCCTCTACCAGTCTCCCAGGTAGACCCCCAAGTCGGGGACACCCAAAACCCCTCCAATGCTAAACACTATTCCCCCCACTGTTATCCAATTACAGGGCCCCCTACTAAGTACATTACCCAAGCTCAGTACCCCCTCTCTCTCTCCAGTGCCTTAAGGGACTTAAGCCTATTATTTCTGACCTTTTAAGGAAAAAGCTACTTTGCCCCACCTCTTCTCCCTTTAATCCCCCTATACTTGCTGTTAAAAAATCGAATGGAACCTATGGTCTGGTTCAAGACCTCTGGCTTATTAACTCTGCAGTGGTCTCTCTTCATCCAGTAGTCCCTAATCCTCTCACCCTTTTATCCACTATTCTCTCCAGGAACCTTCCACGTCTCAGTTCTAGACCTCAAGGAGCTTTTTTCTCTATTCCTCTCAGCCCTCAATCTCAAGACATCTTTATCTTCACCTGGGACGGATCCTGACACTCATTTCTCCCACAGGTCACCTAGATTGTCCTTTCCCAGGGATTCCATGATAGTTCACAACTGTTTGGCTTCTGATCTGCTCTCACTCTCTCTCCTCTCTAAATCTAAGCTCATACAGTATGTGGATGACATTTACTTTTGCAGCCCACCATTGGAGATCAGCAAAACTGATACCTCCACCGTTTTAAATTTTCCGTCCAAAAGGGCTATAGAATCTACCTTCTAAGGCCAACTGGTCTACCGCTGAGGTCATTATCTGGAATTACTATAACCCCAACCCCAATGGCTATCACTCTAGACAGAAAAAAACTAATTCAATCTTGCAGTTCCTTCCACCAAGGAGAGGTTTTATCATTCCTAGGAGTGGCTGGCTTCCTACATTCCTGGATCCCCTCTTTTCACTCCTCACCTGCCCCTTATATGAGGCAGCTCTCGGCTTTCTGCATGAGCCCCTTCCCCATCCTGTTACTAAAACCCTTCCAGAGACTCCAGCAGGCTGTTATCCAGGCTCCAGCTCTTCATCTTCCAGATTTAAACTTTGCCCCCCTTTCTCTTTATATAGCAGAGGAGGGATATGCACTTGGGGTCTTAGGACATCAACTGGGACCCCTTCTGTTGCACCTGTAGCATACCTGTCAAAGAAGATGGACTTTACCACTTGGGGCTGGGCACTCTACATATGGGCCCTATGTGGCTGCTGAGCTTCTTATTCAATGAGTCAAAAAAAAACTAACCTTTGTTCACCCACCACTGTCTTCTCCCACCATAATCTGTCCACCTCTTAACTTACAAAGGCTTACAAACCCTACCCCTTTCCCAAGTTCTTTCCCTCCAGGTGGCACTAGTAGAAGATGCCACACTCACTTTCCAATGCTGTCCACCCCTTAATATCTCAAATCTCTACCACAACCTAATGTTAATGATTCCCCATCTCACACTTCTTGCATAGAGATCTTAGAGGATCTACTGCCCTACCCCTCACATATACAGGAGGGCACAGGACCCCCCTGTTCCCCGGCCACTCTATACCTGGTGTACAGATGGCAATGCTCCCTTTTTCTGTGATGGGACCCAAGCAGCCAGGCTATGCCATAGTATCCAGATACTGACGATAGTGGAGGTATCGAACACTCCCCTGACCACTGCCACTAATTCAATTAGGCTGAGTGGATAACTCTTACCCATGCCCTTCAGTTAGCAAAGGGACAATCTCTAAATGTTTACACAAATACAACTATGCCTTTCATACTTCATCCTGTCCCCACATGGCTATCTGGAAGGAGTGAGGCACTCTACAAGGAATAGGAGGATTCCAATAAACTAACTCAGGTTTACCATTATGGACCTGTTAACATTATAACCCTTCTCCACCAAAGCTATAGATCTAGTCACTGTTGGTCTCATTCAGAAATAATCGGGCTGACCAAGCAGCTAAAACAGCAGCATTCCAAAGCTCAAACCTACCTCAATCACCTCAGGGGATTCATATAGTACAGCTCACACTCTCACAGACACCCACTGACACCCAAGATTCTGCCTTAACTACATCAGCTCTTTCATCCTAACAACAATGCTCTGCTTCATTTTGTTAAGGCTCATCTCCAACCCACCCCTGAGGACATAAAGTTCCTAAAAGCTATTACTGCCTCTTGACAAATTTGTCAAAAGTCAGATCCCAAGACCAAATACCATAGCTTTCCTTTTCCCACCCACCAGGCCAAGGGCTCCCTTCCAAGAAATGACTGGCAGCTGGATTTTACTCATATGCCCAGTCAAAAGAGTTAAATATCTCCTGGAGTTGGTGGATTCAATGTCTGGGTGGATTGGAGCATTTCCCACCACTAGTAAGAGGGCCCAGACAGTCTCTGATGTTCTTCTCTGAGAAATCATCCTCTGGTTTGGAATCCCATTATCTTCAGTCAGATAATGACCCTGAGTTCACTTCCCAGATTTCCCAAAACTTGTCTAAGGCTCTTAACATCCCTTGACATTTTCATATCCCATACCACCCTCAGTCTTCAGGGAAGGTAGAATAAACTAACCATTGCTTAAAAAATGTTCTTGGTAAAATGTTACAGGAACTTCACCTAGACTGGGTAAAACTTTTGCCTCTGGCCCTCCTTAGGCTTAGGGCCCTTCCCAAAAGCCCCCCTTTCATCTCACTCTTTGAACTCGTGTATGGGTGGCCAGTTTTAATCCCCGACCTCTCACCTAAAACTTCTCCCCTTCCTGATCACCTGCTTACTCCCCTGCTATCTCATCTACACTCCCTATTATGGGATTTTACTGACCACTCATTACCTAAACCGTGTGCTAACCCATGCCCACACTGATTAAAATAGGAGATCAGGTATTATTTTCTCTCCTAGGTCAACATCCCTCACCACTTTCCCTTAAATGGCAGGGTTCTCTCAGAGTAATTCCTTTGACTCCCACAGCTGTAAGTTTTGAGGGACTTCCCTCATTGGATTCAACTGTCGCATCTTAAACCATTTACTCTTCCAGCTTCAAGATTGACCCCTCATACACAGTAACCCAGACAGGACCCTGTTCCCTTCGGTTCCCAAAGGACACCAAGATCAGCCTCTCTTGCTCCAGTCAAAAAAATAAAGGCCATCCTTATTCAACTTCTCTTGTGCCAATATACTCTCCCTTCTCCTCTTTTTCCTATATACAACTTCTCCATATACTTCCAATGCCATGCTTAAATTTCCAAATAACCACTCAGCTATTATTACAGAAACCATCGTTAAACATAGAGCCAGAGGTACAAGGACTGTCAAAAGTCCAGGTCGTAATAAACAATAATAAATTTGTAGCCCCAAACTCCAAAAATTCTCACAAAACAAACCTTAACCTAACAGGCTCATCACTGACTGCAGCAGTGTTTCCTGGATATTGAGGTAATGCCATGATATACTCTATTGTTATAATTATACACTTTTAATATGTCTAAAATTTATTTCTTTTCAAAACATTTTTATAAGCTCCAAGGAGCCAGTTTGACTCACCTAAATGGTCCAGACTTGTTTGGAATAAATATCATTTAATTCTTTCTTTGTCATTCCTGGTCTCAGGAACCCCTAAACTCCCACCTTCTGTCTTCCACCTTAAACCTCTCCTCTATTAATCACTAGGATCTAATTTTTTTCCTCCCAAACATAATTTTCGTCTTTCCAGCATCTTTCGAGGTCCAAGCTGCCAGATGACCCAGTTCCTCAGAGCCCGGAAAATACAGTCTTAATCAGGCACCACAGGACGCGATCAGACATCCCAAACTCCTCAACGCCCACAAAGTCTGCATGAAGCAGTTGTGAGAGACATTGCTGCGCCCCATTCCCACCCATTAAGATCCTCACTGCCCAAATTTTATAATAAATGAAAGAGTGAAATGTAATTCTTTTAGCCACACATAAGGCTGCACTTCCGGGTTCTAAAGCAGGCACATGTCGGCAGATCCTTGAGAACAGGGCCTGCGTAACCCATGTGCATACATGTGTGGTTACCTCCACCCGCGACTGAACTAACCCCCTGTGTGCACATGTGTGGTCTGCATCATCAGCGTCTGACATGCTCATGCAAAGCCTCTGCATGCAGGTGCAAGGTGTAGCATCGCCTGTCATCAGTGTCTGATGTAGGCATGTCTTTCCCCTCATGTGCATGTGCTAGGAAGCCTTTAAAAGCTGGGCTTGCCATCTTTACACTCTCTTTCTTTCCACACCGTTTCCTTGGGCTCCGTGTGCACAATCTCTTTTAATAAACTCCTAAGTGGCTTTGTTTGTGTCTCGTGTCTTCTTATCATTCCCGCCGGACATTTTCAGTAACTGTGTAAAAACCTTAAAGTAATTCATACTCCATTCATCAATAGCAATGGTTTCTTGCTGTTATGTGTGGGGTGGGGGTCCTAAGAATAGGAGACAGACTGTCCTGGTGATTAAAATTCATGGAGAACACCAACTCTCAATTGATTTATACAATAAGAACAAAGTTTAGCCAATCCCCCTGCACAACACAGACAACGCTATAAAAGCTTTAAAAAATTAATTTAAAGTTCCAAAATCAAAATATGAACTTTATAGTCCTTTACAATTATAATGAAAAATTAAAGTCCTTAATAAAAAAACAGAATTACAATTCTTATTTAAAAGTATTGCAATTGCATCAAAATGACAGCATATTACAAGGAGTATCATAAAACACCATTGTAAACAGATTCCCAAGTCTATACACATAGCTGTGGCAGTATGTTACCAAATCATGCATTTTATGGACAGAATTGGAGAGTTTAAACATTATCATTCTTGTATGCTTATGTAAAAGAAAAAGTCAGAATTCAAGTCACTCTTGGAGAAACATCAGAGCTTTGGTGGAGAAGATTCAAAGACCTTTCCTAAACGTTCTCCAGTGGAAGAAGGCCATGGTTTATATCATGCTCACCTTGCTGCTAAGTCTGAGTACTTGAACAAAGACAGAAGCCTGTTGAACCTATGCCCTGGTAGTGCTTGGGTGGCCAGGGTGGGCAATGTGGAGCTTGGGTACAGCAGGGAGATGACTTGCTGGTAAGGTGTAGACCAGGTATCATGTGTTATGTGATATGCTGGCAGCTCTAAGGCCATTCTCTGCCAGCCCCTTCCAAAAGCAGTTATGCACTGTCTGCTTTTTAATGATGTAAGTAGTGGTGTGAGCTGCTGATATCAGTGAATTATAACATTTTCATGAATATTCGTAAATATTTGTTATATGCTCATCAAGGTATCTAGTATCAGGCCAGTTCCTGAAGCATTGCCAGTATTCAGTAAATATTTGGTGTAGTAATCAATAAAGTTGTGAATAAAGGTTTCATCCACCAGAGAGATGGTAGATGGAATTTGGAAGAGAAAATAGGAAAAATAACTTCAAATACTCAAAGTTGGATTATTTGTTTCTTGACTGCTCCCAGCCAAGCCCAATAAAACTGAGCTGGCAGTGATCACACCACAAAACCTGCTCAACAAGTCCTCTTGCAAGCCAGGCAGGTCTGACAACTTCTGGAAGACACAGTAAACTAGGTTCACAGGTTCCCAGAGCAAAATCTGACTCGCTAAGATAGAATTGATTGCCCACTGTGGAGTCTGGCCAGTTGTACTGAGATCAAGGCAGATTGAGAAAGTTGACATATAGCCACATATAAATTAAAACTCAAGAGCAGGACTACTCCCTACTGCTTCTGGGTGACATAGTTTTTTTTTCCCTCTCAAACTGAAAAAGCTGCTTTTGAATCTGCAAATTGTCTACAATAGCAAAAAGCATAAGTCATATGGATTCAGCTTTATGGCAAACAGTAATTAGACATCATTATTTGGAAGGTTTTGATCTTCTTGGAGTGAGCATATATTGTAAGATGCACAGAGAACTTCCTGATCAAGGTGTTTTATATTCATCTCTCAACAAAATCCTGTTTCAGAACATGGGAGAATATTCTAGAGCCAGTGGCCTCCGCAATTATGAAGACAGCATTTCCTCTGCACCTTTCCAGCCCAAACTCAGAAAGAAACCACAGGCATGCAGTTGTCCCGTTGACTCCCAAGGAAGGGAGAGGGCTGGTGGGGACTTCTGATTCAGTTTCCTAGATTATAGTGGAATATTTTTTAAGTCCATTATTTTTTTAAATTGATTTTTATTGAGCTCTACATCTTTCTCTGCTCCCCTCCCTTCCTCTCCCCTCCCTTTCAATCCTCCCTCAAGGTCCCCATGCTCCCAATTTACTCAGAAGATCTTGTCTTTTTCTACTTCCCATGTAGATTATATATATGTATGTCTTTCTTAGTGTCCTCATTGTTGTCTAAGTTCTCTGGGATTGTGATTTGTGGGCTGTTTTTTCCTCATTTTTTTTTTTTATTAAAAATTCCCATCTCCTCCTCTCCTCCTCCCCATCCCATCTCCTCTCCCCTCCACCCATACCCCCACTCCCTCCCTCTCGAGGCCAAATAGCCATCAGGGTTCCCTACACTATGTTAAGTCCAAGGTCCTCCCAACTCCCCCCAAGGTCCAGGAAGGTGAGCAACCAAACTTACAAGGCTCACACAGAGCCCGTCCATGCCATAGAATCCAAGCCCATCGCCATTGTCCTTGGCTTCTCAGTCAGCCTCCACCGTCCGCCACATTCAGAGAGTCCAGTTTGGTCACATGTTCCATCAGTCCCATTCCAATTGGACTTGGTGATCTCCTGTTAGTTCTGTCCCACTGTCTCAGTGGGTGAATGCACCCCTCACGGTCCTGACTTTCTTTCTCATGTTCTTCCTGCTCCTCATCAGGACCTTGGGAACTCAGTCTGGTGCTCCAATGTGGGGCTCTGTCTCTATCTCCATCCATCGCCAGGTGACGGTTCTATGGTGATATGCAAGATATTCATCAGTATGGCTATAGGATCTGGCCTTTTCCAGCTCCCTCTCCTCAGCTGCCCAAGGAACTAGCTGAGGGCTTCTCCCTGGATACCTGGGAACCCCTCTAGAGTCAAGTCTTTTGACAACCTTAAGATGGCTCCCTTAATTAAGATATATGCTTCCCTGCTCCCATATCCACCCTTCCTATATCCCAAGCATCCTATTCCTCCAAGCTCTCCCCATCCTCCCCTTCATGCTTTTCTCTCCCCATCTCCCCTTGACCCCATCCCACCCCACCCCCAAGTTCCCAATTTTTGCCCGGCAATCTTGTCTACTTCCAATATCCAGGAGGATAACTATGTTTTTCTTTGGGTTCACCTTGTTATTATCTTTTCAAGGATCACGAATTATAGGCTCGATGTCCTTTATTTATGGTTAGAAACTGATTATGAGTGAGTACATCCCATGTTCATCTTTTTGGGTCTGTGTTACCTCACTTAGCATAGTGTTTTCTATTTCCATCCATTTTCATGCAAAATTCAAGATGTCATTGTTTTTTTTTTTTTTGTTTTTATTGGTGAGTAGTATTCTAATATGTATATATTCCACAGTTTCTTCACCCATTCTTCTACTGAAAGTCATCTAGGTTTTTTCCAGGTTCTGGCTATTACAAATAATGATGCTATGAACATAGTTGAATAAATGCTTTTGTAGTATGATTGGGCATCTCTTGGGTAAATTCCCAAGAGTGGAATTGCTGGGTCCTGGGGTAGGTTGATCCCGAATTTCCTGAGAAACCGCCACACTGCTTTCCAAAGCGGTTGCACAAGTTTGCATTCCCACCAGCAATGGATGAATGTACCCCTTACTCCACAACCTCTCCAGCAAAGGCTATCATTGGTGTTTTTGATTTTAGCCATTCTGACAGGTGTAAGATGGTATCTCAAAGTTGTTTTGATTTTCATTTTACTGATAGCTAAGGAGGTTGAGCATGCCCTTAAGTGTCTTTTGGCAATTTGAACTTCTCTTGAGAATTCTCTGTTCAGATCAGAGCCCCATTTTTTAAATGGGTTAATTAGCATTTTAAAGTCTAGTTTCTTGAGTTCCTTATATATTTTAGAGATCAGACCTTTGTCAGTTGCAGGGCTGCTTTTTTGCTTTATCTTTAAAAACCACTTATGAATGAGTACATGTGATAATTGTCTTTCTGAGTCTGGGTTACTGTAGTGAGGAGCTGCGGGCTGCATTTCCACCTGGCTCCTGGCTGCCTAGCTAGCTTACGCCCCAAAATAACAACATACAAATTGTATTCTTTTAAATACTGCCTGGCCCATTAGTTTCAGCCTCTTATTAGTTAATTCTCACATTTTGCTTAACCCATTTCTAATAATCTGTGCAGCACCACAAGGTGGTCGCGTACCAGGAAAGATTCAGCATGTCTCACCTGGTGGCTGTCTTCATGGGAACTGTCTCAGGTCGGAGAATCATGGCGACTGCCCAGAGAGGAGAGGCATGATGATTGACTAACTTCCCTTCTTCTCAGCATTCTGTTCTGTCTACTCCATCCACCTAAGGGCTGGCCTATCAAATGGGCCAAGGCAGTTTCTTTATTAACCAATGAAGTCAACTCAAACAGAAAACCCTCCCACATCAGGTTACCTCACTCAAAACTCAATAATGTTTTCTAGCTCCATCCATTTTACTGCAAAATTCAAGATGTTATTTTTTTCTGCTGTGTGGTACTCCATTGTGTAAATGTACCACATTTTCCTTATTCATTTTTCAGTCAAGAGATGTTTAGGTTGTTTCCAGGTTCTGGCTAATGACAACAAAGCTGCTATGCACATAGTTGAGCACATGTCCTTGTGGCACGATTGAGCATCCTTTGGATATATACCCAAAAGTGGTATTACTGGGTCTTGAGAAAGGTTGTTTCCTAATTTTCTAAGAAATTGCCACACTGACATCCAAATGGGTTGTACCAGCTTGCATTCTCACCAGCAATGCAGAAGTGTTCCCTTTTCCCCACAACCTCTCCAACATAAGTTGTCATCAGTGTTTTTGATCTTGGCCATTTTTACAGGTGGAAGATGGAATCTCAGAGTTATTTTGATTTGCATTTCTCTGATGATGAAGGATGTTGAACATTTCCTTAAGTGTCTTTCAGCCATTTTATATTCCTCTGTTGAGAGTTCTCTGTTCAGGTCTGTACTTCATTTTTTTATTGGATTTTGTGTTTTTGATGAGCAATTTCTTGAGTTCTTTGTATATTTGGAGATCAGACCTCTGTCTGATGTGGGGTTAGTGAAGATCTTTTCCCATTCTGTAGGCTGCTGTTTTGTCTTATTGACAGTGTCTTTTGCTTTACAGAAGCTTTTCAGTTTTAGGAGGTGCCATTTATTAATTGTTTCAGTGCCTGTGCTGCTGGGGTTATATTTAGGAAGTGGTCTCCTGTGCCAATGTATTCAAGTGGACTTCCCACTTTCTCTTCTATAAGGTTCAGTGTGGCTGGCTTTATGTTGAGGCCTTTGATTTATTTAGACTTGAGTTTGTGTGTATG